>NC_061841.1:20866962-20871962 GCF_019202785.1 Penaeus chinensis
TCTCTTTCTCATATCAACTTTATTACAAAATGATACAGGGTCTGTAAAGTGTAATTCCTCCTATTCATCTTATAAGTGGTAAAATTCTCCATTCATTAGTCAGTCATGATAAAAGACAAATTAATCCAGCTAAAAATTGCAAATGGGAATTACTTTGCATGAGTCATTTAATCTCTAAGCATTGTCTCGAAAAGCTGTAATGTGGATAGATAAAGCAGGTTAGTTTGCTGGGCTGAAATGTTCGACATTCTAGAATAACTAGGCAGGAAGGAGCACAGACAGATATCTGTTCTGGCCAAGGGATTGATTGATTATTTAAAATTATCTGCAGCGTCAACAGCTAAGGTCATTAGCAGCGAATACCTTGTGAGATTAATATGATAAAATGTATAAAACGTTAAAATATTTATCAATAAATAGAACCTGGACTTCTTGGCGTTCTTTATCCCGTACATAAGTGCGACCCTTTTGGAAGTAGTAGCTATGTCAATTGAGAACTATTTTTTGTGTTCATCTTGTAGAAGACGCAAAGGCCAGCCACATCTCTTCGAAGTTGGAGGGACTTAAAATGTATTTTCGGGTCATTTATGAACGTCTTTAGTTACACTAGCCGCTGGGCTCTGTTCTGAACGGTGTCCAGGAGGGCAAGATGAGTTGGCGGGCAGGACAGCCAGTCGAGTGGCGTATACTCCATTAAAGAGCGGACTTAGGAGTTATAAAGAACTGCGCATCCTTTGCTGTCTAGCAGAGGAGCGATGCGTCGTCTACAGGCCAAAGTTCTGCGGTCTTTGTTAACTCGTTGACATGGCTGATGGAGGCTAGAGGATTATTATTCTGCACGCCAAGGGTGTATATTTCCTTGCTAATACTGATGGGTTTGTTATTTAGCTTTATGGTGGATGTACGAGTTTTATCCGGTGTCTGATATCTAGATATACTAATTGCTTGAGTTTTAAATAGTGTCAGAGTGACCTGCCATTTATTACCCATAGAACTTATGTACTTAAGTGTGCCATTTATGTATCTAACTGCGCTTGCGCGGTTTTGGGTATCGCAGGTGAATGTGAGGATGTAGTTATCAGCGTCAGCATAAGCTTCAGGGATGAGCTACCGCTACATCAAAGTAAACGTTCTAACGAATTGGTCCGACTTCATTGCCTTGTGGCACACTGGCTTGAATGGGGAATTCGCTGGATGTGTTACCATTAACCACAACTCTCAGTGCTCTTTCTTGAATGTAGTCATCGAGTAGCAGATTGCCGTCAGTGCTAAACCCTTCAACTCTGATGCAAGGACCTTGTGCCAGACTCTGTCAAAAGCTCCTGCTAAGTCAAGTGTAATAATGAAGGTTTCCTTGCGAGCATCAAGAGCTTGGTACCAGACTGTAGGTCTGAAGCCGATCTTTATAACCTGGTTAGATTTTATAAATTGTAAATAACCACTCAGTCTGTTTGCTAGGATTTTTTCCCATTACTTTGCCTATGGACGATAGTTATCTGGATCCGACTTGCTCTTCTTTTTGTCTACTTCAACAATGTTGGCTCTCTTCCAAGTGTTAGGACATTTATGGCACCTTAGATATGTTTGAGAGGATGAAGCAAGAGGAGCGGCCAACACACTTGTGAAGTGTGTGAGGACTGACTTCCTCAGTTCCCATAGCCTTCTGGACATCAGCCTTATTTAGAAGCTGCCTGACTTCTGCTTCAGTGATCAGATCAGTGAAACACCTGAGCTTTGAGTGAGTCACGAAATGCAGACTAGGAGATGGTTGGTCTAAATCATGCACTCTTATCTTTACAGAGAAGAGCGAAGCCAAAAGTCCATTAGGCTTGTTGAGAGGGGTAATGTAATCATCAGGTGCAAATCCTTGTTGTTTGATGCAATACCACTAGGCTTTACTTCCCAATGAACGACCAGTGAGTTTAAATGGGAAGTACTCTCTCCATCACTTATTTGCCCATTCTTGGGCAGCTTTAAGTCTCATGCAAGCCATAGCATGAACATCTTAATTTCTCTATGTGAGATGGCGCTTATAACGGTTCCAGTCTCTCATCTTCTTGCTACCTGCTATTCTATAATTGAAGCCAAACCAAGGCTGAATCGTGGATTTTGTCGTCTATGTCTTGTTGGGTATATACATTAGTTAGGGATGTCTTCCCAGAGAGTGCATCACACATGCCCTGTGAGTCCGAATGTTGTAAGCTCTCCAAATTATCTTTCAACAAAGTGTTCGTTCAGATTATGTTTATGTTTATGGTTTTGTTTATGCATGCATGTAGAATATTGTCTAGGTTAGCTTGATGATAAACAAGTGGTTTAGGGCCTTGCCACTAGGGTCTGTAACAGACACAGAGAAGGACAACATCACGTGTATCTAAGTGGTTGTACATGAAGTATTTTTCGAAAGCAGCGATGTCTCAAAAAGTACCATGCATTTTGTCACGTCTATGTCACTTAGAGTAACAAACAACCTTCCCAAAATTCTTAGGTACTGTAGAGTTCAAGTAAATTTCCACAGCAGTTATGATATCAGGTTACTGGCGTGGGATTATGTGATTGTGTGTATGGTCTCCCAAGTTCGTTTGGAAGCCTCTAACAATGGGGAGGATGCGCTCTGTGGTTGCGTGGCATAGTACCAGGAACCTTGCAAAGAGCTAGTTGTTAATTGATTAGGTGGCCGAATGGTTGGTGTTTTCAGCCGTTGGCTTGCGAGGAAAGATGTGTAATTTGTGGAGTGTAGGGTGTCAAGTGCTTTTGTATTGTTTGTATTAAGACAGCATTACTTTGATGCTTCTCTGCAGCAATATATTGCGTTCTTGTTTTTCGTTCGACACTCAGATAGGGACACACTGCTATGGCAATATTCACATACTTTGCTCCTACGGCAATTGATTTCGGAGTCACCCTTGATTTTACAATGCTTACAGTAAAAACTCCGCCTGCCGGACCTCTGCTGTCGATTATGAGTGATAGTCTGGGGGTTACAGGGCCTCTGTTTATGTATTACTGTGCGGCCCTGTTTAGTTTAACGGTGCCTGATCTGGCTATCCCTGTTGCGGTGTAGTTGATGCAGACAACTGTCTGTTTCAATTGTCAAGCTTAGACTTAGCTGGTAAGACTGTGGGTGTGACTGATGGTTAGGTGTCTTTGATGAGGCTGCCTTAGGACCAGTAGCCTGGTCAATTTTGTCGGGTCTGGCTGTACAGTCTATAAATTTAAGTTTAACTGTACTAATAAGACTCATAAGAATTGACAATGGGAACCACAGCGTCCCGTCCACGTGCCAAGTCCACCAGAGCTAGGTTATAAAAGAATCTTAGTATGAAGTTTTTTTTTTTTTTTTTTTAGCCAGATCTGCTCTGAGTTACAAAATTGTTTTGACAAACTCCCGAGGATCAAGCTGGAGAAGGTCTTCCTCCTCCTCGTTGGGCTTCCCCTCGCTGTGTCTCTGTAGGAGGGAGCGCAGGTTTTGAGTGTCGGAGCAATCGAACACCTTTTTGTTGCCAATACATGTGCCGTGTCAGATGTTGGGACGCTGGTTCTGAGCGCTTGACTGACGGCTTGCTGATAGTCGACTTGCCACAGACAGTACCCCTTTCGTGCTACATAGCCAGACAACCCTTAACACGGGCAATAGGAGCGGATCGTCTTGATTCTGATATGATGTCACTTCAGACTCAGTTATATGAATTAACCTTAAAAGAAAATGTGTTGAAAGAGTTCATTAAAAGTGCATATACTTAAGGAATATAGGAAAAAAATACATTAAAATATAATAAAATTTCCCTCTAAAAGGTAAATGCAAAACTCTCAAACGGACTTAAAATATTTAGTAAATCCAACTTAAGAGATATAAATTACGGTTAAATTAAACTTGCTTGTTTATTTGGATGATCTTTGTTTTGTTCTATATTAAAAGCCTTTAACAATTAACATGAAATGATGAAACAGATTTATGGACAGTTACACACACCTCCTAGTATAAACATTAACTTGTTGTATAAACATAAACACAGATACGTACCATTTATTAGTGAAGGAGTAAACAAATTACAATAATATATAAAATAATAAAAGTAGTTTAACAACACGACTATAGAATGATATATACATATATGCATACGATATTCTACCCATGCCTCTTTTGCACATATGACCCCGAGATTCTACCGTTTCTTACAGGTCGGGTCTCGGGCCTTGACGTGAGACGCCCTTATTCAGGGGAGATCCTACGCCTAACAGGTGGTGTTCAGAAAACCGCTGGTGCCTTCTCGTCTCTAGAACATTGCCAGTATATCCACATGAGAAAAGTAGGAAGTGGAAGTAGAAGGGTTTCTATTAATAGATAAAGACAACAGTTAAACGCGAATAAGACACCAGTCAACGCTTTATATTCGGGATATAAAGAAGCAGTAGGGTCATAGTTATACATCTCTCTCTCTCTCTCTCTCTCTCTCTCTCTCTCTCTCTCTCTCTCTCTCTCTCTCTCTCTCTCTCTCTCACTCTCTCTCTCTCTTTCTCTCTCTCTCTCTCTCTCTCTCTTTCTCTCTCTCTCTCTCTCTCTCTCTCTCTCTCTCTCTCTCTCTCTCTCTCTCTCTTTCTCTCTCTCTCTCTCTCTTTCTCTCTCTCTCTCTCTCTCTCTCTCCCTCTCTCTCTCTCTCTCTCTCTCTCTCTCTCTCTCTCTCTCTCTCTCTCTCTCTCTCTCTCTCTCTCTCTCTCTCTCTCTCCCTCCCTCTCTCACCCCACTCTCTCTCTCACGTCCCTCTTCTTCTTTCTTTGTGGCCTCTAATTTCTGCATAACAGAGGGCAAGAAAGTGTTTAAAAAAATCATAAGAAATGGACATTAACAATAGTCATTTGCTTGGTTGGGGTCATTTTTTTTTTTTTTTTTTTTTTTTTTTTTATGAATCGATTATGAAAGCAATTCATAACAGAGAAAATGAAGGAGTAATACAAATTATAAATAAGTAATTACAAGAGAGATAAAACACATTTCAAAC
>NC_061841.1:20928921-20931421 GCF_019202785.1 Penaeus chinensis
CATTAAATATAATATTTTAAATTTTTACAAAAAAAAAAAAAATTTCCAAATTAAAAAATTTAAAATTTTTATTTTAAATATTAATAAAAATTTTTAAAAATTAAGGGGGGGGGGGGGGGGTTTTGGTTTTTTGTTGAAAAAAATTTTAAAAATTTTTTAAATATTTTAAATAAAATTTTTTTTAAAATAATTATTTTAAAAAGGGAAATAAAATTTTAAAAAAATTTAAAATTTTGTATATTTTTTCAAAAAATTTCAAAAATATTTCAATTTATAATTTTTTTAAAAAATTTTTTTAATTTAAAGATTTTAAAATAACCAAAAAAACTTTATTTTTTTTTAAAATTTATTTTTTAATAATAATTTTTGTGTGTTGTGTGTTTTGTTTTTTGTGGGGTTTTGTTGTTTGGGTGGTGTTTGGGGTTTGGGTGGTACACACACCACACACCCCACACAAAACACACCCACACACAACACACACACACACATATAAATATATATATATATATATATATATATATATTATATTATGTATGTATGTATGTATGTATGTATGTATGTATCTATCGATCTATCTATATATATACATACATACATACAGTATTTATGTATCCGCAGAGATATATCAAGATTGAGATTTCAAAACAACTAACCAATTTATACTTTTCCTGTTGTATCAGCAATATGTGTAATGTTTGCAAGCACTGTGCCGCAGTTAGCTCAAGTTGGAGATCAGTACAGTAGAATGATTAGCGTGCCCAAAGTATGCGGGAAGTTCCATACTAGAAGTTCCTCTGCTAGATCTTTACCAACAATACCTCTGGGTGATTTTTCGAGTGATAATAATGATGATAATTCTAATACAAAGAAAAGGCCGTGAGAGAGGTTGAAGACACTAAGGACAAATGTTGGCAAAGACCATGATAACAATGTCAATATCGCTAGTCATAGATACGCTCAAACGAAGATTGTGAACATGAATTTGACTCACCTTCTGTTCACGGAAGAATATTACACATAAATACCACATGAGGCGTTAAATCAATTAGAGTTCCAAAGACAACTCATACATATAATAGTGATCTTCGTTCTTTATGTATGCAATTAGTATGTAAACAAATACCACAGATAAACATACACATAAGTAAGATCATACATGGGCGTTATGGTCCACCATGGAGGACGTCTTATCTGAATGACACCAAAAAGACACTATCCCCTGATATACTAAATTTGTATACAATAGTGACTATCAATTACCATCTTGAAACTCTGTCCAGAGTATATGAGTGCTGCAGTGACAGATCCTTGCAATCTGGGAGCAGAGCAGGGCGCGCTTTTTTGTGTATTAAACAATATATTGTACCAGGATTGCAGAAGGATTCGTGACTGGGCTAGCACTGCTCAAATTAAGTTGGCAGGAATACTTATAGCCACCAATTTTCTGCTGAGGGGATCGGGAGACATTTCTTGCGACAGTGTTCTCTAGGCTCTGAACACTCTAGTGCACGAAATACTGCAAATGACGTAAGAATAAACATATATCGTGCGAAGATCGAGGCCGTGATATAAATTTTGTGCGGATACTGTCGAATGTTGAAATCCTTGGGAATAATCATGCTGATTGCCTAGCATGTGATAAATAAAGTGTGGATATAGAACTTGACTGAGTTGATTAATTCACAAAGGCCTGAAATCTGTAGCATAGATTAAAGACAAATTAATTTAAGGTTTACTTGAAACAGGAACAAGACAATGTGATATTGTGACAGTAATTCTCAGTTTTTCTTATAAACTGTATTGGCAGGTCAGTGCAATCTATAATGACGAAGAATTTAAGTGTAAACTTTTCACTGAAGACTATAACACTTGTACATTATTTCTCAGATCGTTATGCGCTACAACCTCTTATGCCACCTAGCTTGTGGAACACAGAATTATGCAACTATTATATATCATCTGATATCACGGTAGATATATTCACGTTGCATTCTAAATTAGGAATGTAATATCATATTATGACCATATGTCTAATGTTATAATGCCTTTCTACGCACAAGGAGTAGGGAAATGTAAGTATTTAAAATTAAGTTTCGAATTCAAATTAAAAAGTTAATGTTCATACCTGATTTTATTGCCAAAACATAATCAAAATTCCACTTTCATTACCCATCCTACAAACATTTTTTTTTTTCCGAGCATCATAGATATATATATATATATATATATTCTTTTTTTTTTTAATAGAATATCAAGCGAATTCCTATGAACAGCAGCCTTAAACCAACTAATCTGTTCTGAAGTTAATTAGCTTTTTTGAAAAAATCTGGAATTTTCCAATAATTTTTTGAGGCTTACTATTTTTTTCATATATTACTAAATCCAGCTCTTTGCAGATAACATATTTCAAAACAGATTATTGATTTTTTTAACGAAACCTTAATTTATTTATTACATTTAAATATCATCTTATTTAACGTATATGTAAACATATATACTA
>NC_061841.1:20946421-20948921 GCF_019202785.1 Penaeus chinensis
CCTCTACTGCACTTTCCTTCAACTTTTCCTGTAAGTACCACATTCTCTAGCTTCTTTTTGCGCATAACATGTCCCAATAACTCAACTGCCTGTCTGATGGTTATCATTATACTTCTTTCTGCTTTTGCTCTTTTCAAGAATTCTTCGTGAAATTTCTTTCGTTTCACATGTTCTGTCCAGGATATTCTTACCATTTTCCTGTAGAACCATATCTCCGCCGCCTTCAATCTGTTTTCCATTGTTGGCGAAATAGTCCAGCATTCACTTCCATAGAGAAGGATAGAATGAATGTACGTAGCACCTAGAATGATCATTTTCCTATCTTTTGATATATTTCCTAGTTTTTTAAAGGAATCCTTTTCCATGGTAATTCTTCTCTTTATCTCTGTATCACATTTGCCATCTGGTGTTATCATGCTTCCTAAATAATTCAACTTTTCCACTTGCTTTATTTTGTCTTCTCCCACTTTAACTTCGAGCTTTGGCGTTTCTTTTTCTTTTCTAATCACCATGCATTCTGTTTTCTTAACATTTATTGTCAAACCTCTCTTTTCGCTTTCTGTTTTAACTGCATCTAGTAGTTCTTGAAATTTCTCTTCTGATTCTGCAATCAGTGCTGTGTCGTCTGAATATCTGATGTTATTTAAGTTGTAACCTCCTACCATCACTGCCTTGATGTTACTGATCTCTCTTAGGATGTTTTCACTGTAGAGCTTAAACAAGTCTGGTGAGAAGACGCATCCTTGTCTCACCCCTCTTTGAATGTTGGTAAATTTACTGACCTCACCATCTATTCTGACTGCTGCGGACTGCTCCCAGTAGAGGTTCTGAATCAGTCTTATGTCTGTTCCATCCATGCTGAAGACAATGGTAATAAAACGGTAAAGAATAATAAAAATAGTAATGGTAATGATAATAACAAAGATGGTCATGATTTGCTATATTATTAGAATCTATATTAGTATTATTGTTATTTTTTCATTATTATTTTATTATTATTATCATTACTATTATTACTATTATCATTATTATTTTTATTATTATTATTATTATTATTATCATTATTATCATTATTATTATTGTTATTTTTTATTATAATAATTATTTAATTATCATTATTATTTTTTTATATTCATTATTATGTCATTATTATTATTGTTATTATTACTATTATTATTTGATTATGATTATTTTTATTACTATACTTTTAATGATTTATAGACATAACTTCGATAATGATAATGACGAGGATGGTCATGATTTGCTGTATTATTAGAATCAATATTATTATTGTTGTTATTATTTTCATTATTTTATTATTATTATTATTATTATCATTATTATTATTATCATTATTATTATTATTATTATTATTATCATTATTATTATCATTATTATTATTATCATTATTATTATTATTTTGATTATTTTCATTATTATTTCATTATTATTGTTGTTGTTATTACTATTATTATTTTGATTATTATTATTTTTATTACTATACTTTTAATGATTTATAGACATAACTTTGAGACGCGGTGATGAGGATGATGTGATGTGTTATTATTGTTCTGTTCTCGAGAGTCCTGCATTAATTTCTGACAACTTTGCAATTTCCTGTTTCCTTTGGCATTAGGAATAGTAGGGTGTTTGATATGTTTCTCTTTAGTGAACCCATGTAAATTTTATGCACTATATGCAAATACCACAAGGAACTATGTATGTTATGTAAAGACAATTCACTAAACAAACCTACAATGTACAGTAGATGGTCCAGGCAGCAAAATGGGTTAATTATAACTAGTATCATAATTATTATTGACGCTTTTATTCGTATTGCGTATAACATTGTATTTGCCAGTGATAAGAAAATAACAGATGAGGAAAAAAGGTCACAGAGCAGTTTTTTAAAGGATATTCACTAAACTATATGGCCATAATAAATAAATAAAATGAAAATATTAAAGAGAACAACCATTATTTTTAAAATAACGTCTTCCAAAACAGACTCTCACCTCGGTAGCCATAGAAGTAATACTGTTTATTGCACCCACTGGCCAAGGGGGAGTTTAAAATAGTGCTAAAAAGAGAGAGGAAAGAAGAGCTACCTTCCCTTAAGAATTTCGACAAGCTTAGATCCCTTTTCGTTCGCTTTTTTGCGTGTTCTCCGCCTCCCCTTCCCCCTTATCCTTTTTTTTTTTTTTTTCTTTCTATTCATTTCTTTTTTAATTATAACTTTGTCCTCGCAAAATTCCCCGGCGAGTTCGGAACGTTAGTAAAGAAGCAACACTGATGTACATCGCGGGTTTGTAAGAAGGGCATTGAAAACTCGAAAACACGTATTGAGGAAAATAAGACTTGGGTACAAGTCTTATTTTCATGAGAAAAGTCTTACGCGTTTTCATGTTGGAGATGCATTATAATTATATATATATATATATATATATATATATATATATATATTATATATATATATATGTATATTATATATATATATGTG
>NC_061841.1:20986421-20988921 GCF_019202785.1 Penaeus chinensis
AGACTATATTTTTCAAATTGCAACCGACAAAACTTGATAAAACTATAGCTTACTTAGCACCAGAACAATACATCAATGTCCTATTTCGACGTATGTCCAGTTTGTACACCTCGAGGCAAATCACTATTTAATAGTTCTCGTTCTTCTATGACAGTCGAGATTGTAACACTTCTGGAATATAGTCACATTTGTGAGCTGTTCGGTCTTTTTTCTTTTATTTAATTCATCCACTGCCGATCTCTCAGTAATCAAATGATAGTTTTAAGGTAAATGACTGTGACCTTATCAGCCAACATGGGATATAAGTTTACCAAAATGAAGGACTTACCATAATAACACTTCTTCTCCGGATCGATTATCATTCGTGTTGTATGTTCGGCGTACCTTAAATGACATCAAGTATACTTCTTGATCTTCGTACTCTTGTGGGCGGTGATGATAAGCCAGGAATTGGCTAGAATCACCCAACTACAATTACATTATTACAATTATACTCACACTAATGACCTCCTGCTTCTCCCAGCTGTACTTAGGTCGTCTGTAAAGAGAAGAAAATGACCAATGCCTTTGTACCATAATTAAGGAATTTGGTGTACTTTTCATGTACAGTCGCTAAAGAAAATATCATTACTTGGGAGTTGATGAACCGAAACGATCGCTAGTGGTTGATTCGGAAATACACGAAATATTAATAGTATTATATATTTCAAAACCCTATTTAAAAAAAATAATAATAATAATTTTGTTTAATGTAGCCGAGAGAAGTGAACACACATTTAGAAAAATGAGTAATTCTATGAATTAAGCTATAAAACATTATGGCCCGGGGGGGAGGGGGGGCAAACAGTCTAGGAGGGGACAAATACCCCTCCCACCCCCCATCTCCCAAATGACGCCCCTCTCAGGGATACCAATATGAGGTCGAGCTCACAGCAATTTTCCAGCCGTTTCGTCGCCGTATCATAGGCAGAAAGAGTATAGATACTTTTTTTTAGCGAGTGTACGTATAATACATATTATTGAGGCAATAATAATGGCAATACTCATGGCAATATCATTATACTTTGCAAAACATAAAGCACGTATAAGAAAGTACTTATTGAAGTTTCTCCAAGTCATATTAATGTGTGCGTTTTTATTATTATTATTATTATTCAAGAATAAAAATAAATATCTTGTGAAGCTCATTTCATATCAAGGTGACGATAAGGTCACAGTGTACTTTACGTAATATACATTTCAATAAATACAAAGACGAATGGTACAGTATGAATATCAGTGAATATGTATTTCATTGCATGTGCCACTAAAATAGATGCTATATTCTACGATCATAATGAACAGTGGCATATATAGCTTATACCTTTAATTCACTTTATATATATTTTTAGTTAGTTCGACGGCTTGTGGACACTACCGTATTATACTTTTCTAAGAAATCATCAAATCATTCCCAAATGGGCCTTACAGAGGAATATGCACATGTGTAAGAACTGGTAGTAAATGAGAAATGGTTTTGAACTCACGTTATGTAAATATATATATATATATGTGTGTGTGTGTGTGTGTGTGTGTGTGTGTGTGTGTGTGTGTGTGTGTGTGTGTGTGTGCATATCTCTCTCTCTCTCTCTCTCTCTCTCTTTCTCTCTCTCTCTCTCTCTCTCTCTCTCTATATATATATATATATATATAGAGAGAGAGAGAGAGAGAGACTGCCGCGATGGTCCAGTAGTTATAGCACTGGACTCCGACCCTCGTGGTCCCGAATTCGCCGCGGCAGTCGTAAAAATGCCTGCTCTCTGACTGCTGGCTCGAGCCCGAGAAAACGACATATCGCCTTGAGAAGTCAAACGCAGGTGTCGTAGGGGAAGTCACCGCCGTGACACAAGTGTTAGAGCGCCGAACCACGGTTGATTAGGAAGGGCATCCAATCATGCAATAGTGAATTGAGAGAGGCCTATGTCCTGCAGTGGAATGAATGGCTGTTAAAAAAAAAATATATATATACATATATATGTTCCTCTCTATATATATATACAAATATGTATATGTACATATATGTGCATCTTTCTCTCTCTCTCTCTCTCTCTCTCTCTATTTATATATATATATATATATATATATATATATATATATATATATGTATATTATTTCCGAAATGATTTAGTTTAATTGAAAATGTGATATTGTATCTTTTGATTTAATTGCTAAAGCATACATATCAACAAATCAGTAGCTGTAGATGGTGTGAATAATATATCTTAACACCAGTGTCAGCTAAAACAAAATGAAAGACAAATTAATTCACCGGAAAGTCAAGTTATTTTTATTTCTAATATTAAATCCAGATATATCTACGTCTTAAAGAGTTGAATAGAAAAAGGGAAATGTAATCACTTTGATGCAAGTTAGAGCCACCGGCTGTGGATTCAAGTATTTATAACTTCAGTAATTTCAGACAGTAAAAATACAGTCATCCTTCGTATTGCATTTTACATTG
>NC_061841.1:20996421-21003921 GCF_019202785.1 Penaeus chinensis
AATCTGTGAAACATTATTAATCTATATTTATTGAAGCTTTTCAGCCTAAAATGATAAATGGGTCACCTTAATGTGTAACAGTTTGCGAAAAACTCAACAAAAAAGGTTTTATCTTGATAGAGATAAGTATCAGTCATATTTTTTTTGAATCTACCTAGCATTTTATTATTTTATTACAATGTTTATCATGTAAGACTGGGAGATTCTTGATCAGGGATGTCTATATAACATTCTTGCTATATGTATTCTAACTTATCATTGAAATGTTTGCGTAATACCAACTTTTACAAGTTCTTACGAATGAGAGATTCTTGATCAGTGAATCCTAAAAAAATATTCCCTCAGTAATTAAGTTCTATACTTAAAATGTAACTCCACTTTTATGTCAGTTTTAAGGCTACGTTGCACCTAATACTGTGCTTATATCTGTGCTCGGTACTCCACGGATCCTTTCATATTAAATAAATTAGATTAATTTAGAATCACTAAAGAGGGATCTACATTGGACTATCAGAGGAATCCAGTACTCAGCCATTTTATAATAGAAATGTTAGCTAGCCCCGGCATTATCACGTGTTATTATTATGTGTTTTGAAACCGTTATATGACTATAACTGAGAGACTAATTGATGAAAACATGTGTAAGGTGGTCTGCTCTCCCGTTCTGACTGCCCATGCTGGAGGACTGGTCGCTGCCTGTCACTCGTCTTTTGCTTTATTTTGTTTAATTTCCTCGTTTTAATTTGCTTTGATTGTTTTACCTTAGTTTTCCCCATTTTTCATCTGGTTTTCTATAATAATTTTATTTTATAATTCAATAACGAGACAATCTTATGAACTTATTTTTATTGGCTTTTATTCCTTTTCGTATTTTAAACATTTCATAAACTTTTAATTTCTCGGTTTATACTTCGTTTTTATTTTTGAGTTTTAGGGGAAAACGATTTATACATTTCGTTTATTCGTTTTTTAAGGTACATTGTATTTCTTTTTCTAAAATGTTTATTTTTTATGCTTTTCATTTTACTTTCACCATTTTCATTTGTGTGTTTGAAGTATATTTATTTAAAGAAAGTAGTTTTTAAAAATGTTGGCCTCTGAAGTCACCGAAGCATTGTAAAGGAAGAGATTCAAACAATTAAGAGTTGGTCAAGACAGTCAGCGAGTGTTTTCGTCCATTCCTCGGTGATAAAAAAAAAAAAAAAAAAAACGGTAGTGTCACCATATTCCCAGCGAACAACGAGAAGCTATCACCGAAAATTACAGGCAGAGTACTGACGTATTTGACATTCTTTGCTTAGGAGCTGAACATTTCTATTGAGTAATTTTACCATCATGTTTTTAATAATACCTTGGCTGGTATTCTTTCCTTTTAACTTGTAACTTTTAATCTTTCATGGTAGGAAGTCTGAGTGATCTTTTAGTTTTACTTTTCTTGTTTTAGCTTCACCAGACTCTGGTTTTAGGCTGCCGTATCTATTTTTTTAGATTTGGGGATTTCTTTTTAAGCCTTCAGCTGTGGCGTCAGACTTGCTGGTTGCTTTGTTTTAATGGTAAGGCCTTCAGCCAGACTCCACTTTGAAAGTCTTTTCCTTTAATTTTTCGTATGCGGCAGTTTTAGATATTTTACATGCCTTCAGCATATTCTTTTACATTTCGTACATTTTAAAGATTTGTTTTCTTTGTCAATATCATGTTATGGTTAGGCTGAACATTAGAAAGGGATTGTCACGCTAGAGCAAGCCCATATTATTTATTTGAATTCCTCCCCATGCTATTATTCAAGGGAGTTCGAATTAACAGGGGTTAACCAGGTCCTTTGCGCCTGTATCCCTCACCAGCATCAAGGGAGGGCAATGTTTTGATGAACTGGGACGGGACCCCTGGTTTCACGGAGATCACACAACAGTGTTTTTGGTGGCAGTGGTGGGATGTTCCAATGAATGAGCTAATGCTCTTGATTAATCAATTTCTAATGTTGAGACGTCCAGTAATAAACATTTTTATGTCATGCATGCTTAAGTAGTTGTTGGTGAGCCACTTATTTCTCTTTTACTGTTTGTGTTTTATTTTTTCTTACCTCTTTTACAGAATTTCAGGGTATTTAGTTTAACTTTTGTATTTTTTTGAGCTTGGCCTTTTTCTTCCAGCTTTTACCTTTTCTCATTCAGAGTTAGATTTTTTTTATTGCTAACTGCCAGCCCGCCTAGTTAGTTTTACTGTGGCTCACTTAGTGTAGGATGTTTTCACTTTTTCAGTTTAGTTTTGCGGTGCAGTGTCGTTGCTTTGTGCAGTAGCTTTCGTACATGAACTGTGATTTCACTGTGGACCTGAGTGCTCATCAACTTTGTGTTGTGTTTTTATTTTGTTGTTTTGCTGCCAGCATTATTTTGCATTTCTTGCACCGTGTGCATTGACTGATTTTAGTATTTGCTTGCTGTGTTCCTGGCAGGCCGAATAGCAGGAAGAGGCAGGAGCGATACCAGAGATTCCAGCAATGTCGCAATATCCGGATGAGTAGTCAGCCGACATCCCGTGACATCTAACCGACACCACGTCGCCTACCGGTTGGTTCAAACCCGGATGCACATTAGGCGCTGCAGATGGTCATAGAGGTAACCATGTATGATCAGATCATGGAGAAAATCATCTCCCTAGTCACTGAAGTACAGGAGTATAAGGAACAGAATGATGCCTGGCTGCAGTGCCACGAAGAGGCTCTTAGACACCACATGCAGGTTGATAGTTAAACCCAGAGGCTAGATGCAGAGCAGCCAGCAGATTATAACCATCATTAGTCACAGGAGGAGGAACTAGAACAAGAGGGCTAGATTCAGCAGCTCCGTCGCCAGCTTGAGGAATGGAACAAGCAGTTGGATGAGGCCCACCAACAACTACAGGGGTCAAGCACTGTACCTACATCCATGGAACGTGTCCAAGACCAAGAAATTAAGGAGCTTCGTCGTCAGCTTGAGGTACGAAACAGGGAGCTGACAGAGGCTCACCAACAACTACAGGGGTCAATTGTTGCACCTACATCCTTGCAATGTACCCGAGGCCAAGAAATTCAGGAGCTTCGTCGCCAACTCCAACAGCGGGATCAGGAGCTAGCAGAGGTCCACCCAATTGCCCCCATATCACAAAATACTGTGGCTCAGTGTCAAGACCGCCATCATCAGTCTCCTGCCATCAATGGAAGCCGTTCTCCTTCTAGGCCTCTTCCTCAGAGGCACCCCCACACCCCAGTACCAGAGCAGCAACAATATTCCAATACAGCAACACACGTATGACCCACAATCATCACTGCC
This sequence comes from Penaeus chinensis, assembly GCF_019202785.1. NCBI lineage: Eukaryota > Metazoa > Arthropoda > Malacostraca > Decapoda > Penaeidae > Penaeus > Penaeus chinensis. The sequence continues at coordinate 20,999,730 of NC_061841.1, forward strand.
ACAGCAGTTTTAGCGCAGTTCTCTACCTTAGCGTCACCACTCAGGACACCCCTTGTCTCAGACATCCAGCATGCCTTTCTCATACGTTTTCACGAAAGAGACCATCCTACACTTCAAGGGAGATACGTCTGCCTCACAGCCTCTCAATAAGAACCAAGCAATAGAAAGTTGGATTCATACAATCGAGAACACCGTGAAGCCAGCCACATCAGAGATGTTCATTCAGGCAGCACGAGCTAACTGCAGAGGTCCTGCTGGACTGATTGTTAACTCCCCTCTTTTCAGCTCCATCGCAGAGTAGGACATTTAAAAAGCATTTAAAGCAGCCCTCTTAAGTAAGTTCCGAAGTACCTACACCTCCTCAGATTTCTACAAGGTTCTCTATGACATCCGCATGGCACCAAGCCTTCCTGAGTGGTATCCCCGCATGGCTCCAGGACTTCCTCTCTGTAAAAGAAGATGGCAACCCAACCAAGATAGCTGAAAGAGAACCGCGTATCTGAAATTCATGCAATTGCATCAGGCATAGTGATGTTTCACCAACAGAAGAGAATCCCTACCACCCCAACTGCCCTCCACGGGGTTGGGATTTGTATGCCATGCCAGTAGCTGCTGAGCGTTCCAGGCCGTCACCCCATCGCCAATTACATGTCCAAGAGAGGTGGTGTGAGCACCATCAGGTAAGGACCCACAATACATCTGAGTGCAGAGCCAGGGCTGAGATCTTTGATCCACAATCTCCACTGCAGAGGTCTGTGTCATTTGGTGAGAAATTGCCCCTTTTGTGAATGCCACGGTGACCGAGCTCCTGGGACCACTGGCAGGTTCGATCCAAGGAGCACCTCACATGGAGAAGATACCTATCAAGTAGGAAACAGTTGTGACAGGGCCTACCGGATGGCCAGTTGTGGCACTCAATATTAATGGTTTCACAGCCCTGTGCTTTCTTGATACAGGCTCTAAATGAACAATTGTCAAACCCCAAGCCCTCAAGCGGATCAATCCTCATGACCACCTGCGCAGGAGGGGGACTACCAGTATTCTACGAGGCATGTCTGGTCAAGCAATTGATGCCCTGAATGAAGTAACCCTTGTTTTCCACCTTAACTCAGATTTGAAAATACTTCATACTATCACTGTGTGTGATGTAAGGTTTCCTGGAGACATCCTTTTGGGGATAGACTTTTTATGAAGAAACACCTTCAGCCTGTTCTCTAACTCTTAAAATGACTGTGCCTGCCTGACTTTAGAAGGCCAGAAGTTTTTAGTAAACTACACTGCCACTCAATCCCTACAGCTGAGATTGGTGAGTGTGACTACACCAGGAGCTATAGAAAAGGCTGAAGTATGCTGCTCTTCAACTTCTCCCTTATCAGCACCTGACACTTCTGCTGTGCACCTTTACCAAATAACAGAGCTCCCACCACACAGTGGGCGATTCTTGGAATGTGTAGTGGCAAGGTCTGCTCCTAATGACGGGGACATATTGTCTACACCTCAGGTATCAGCTGTTTCCACATCGCCCTGTGTGCTACTTACTGTATCTGGACGTCGATGCTCTGTGTGGGCAGTCAACGACACCGCAAGGCCAGTTCGACTAACCCAAGGAACATGCTTGGGGATGGTAGCTTTATGGCAGAGACCACATCCTCCGAGCCTTCTGACACTATAAGTCCCTGCAACCCTGCGTGTCCTGATTTGCCTGATGACCACATAGATGATGATTTCCAGTGGGAGGAAGACCAGTTTGACAGAACCTTTGGGGTAGACGATTTTGGGTATGGTTGTATTGTCACTGATATCACTGATGATCTCCGCCCATCACAAGCCCTTGCTACAATTGAAGCTGCCAATATTCCAGATGACCCATTGCCCTTGGATACTGAATACCAGATGCCCGACCTGGGGCATTTGGAAGAAGATCAGCGCAAGGAATTGCAGAGTCTGTTGAGTATCTACAGTGTCCTTTTTGATGGGGGTGAGGATGCTGTGGGCCACATCCCAGGCATTCAGCACAGGATTGACACAGGTTAAGCAACACCTGTATGTACCCGTCAGTGGCGTCTCCCGTAGGCAACTCGTCAAACTATATGCAAGCAGTGTCATGCCATGCTCAAGAATGGTGTCATTGAGTCCTCAACTTCTCCGTGGTCGAGCCCTGTTGTCCTGGTGAAAAATAAAGATAGTTCACTTCTTTTGTGTGTGGATTATAGGAACCTGAATGCAGTAACAACAGCGGATACATTCCGTCTACCAAGGATTGACAAGCTTCTTGATGAATTAGGCCCCTCTGACATGTTTACCATTCTGGATGCAAGGGCAGCATATTGGAGTGTCGAGGTTCATCCCGAGGACCGCCCCAAGACAGCATTTAATAATGGATATCAGCTTTTTCAGTTCCGGAGACTACCTTTTGACCTAAGCACTGCACCTACAACTTTCCAGAGTATAATGGATATTGTCCTGTCATCTGTCACCTGGGACACATCCCCTTAGTATATTTGGATGATATGGTTGTTTACTCTAAGGGTTTCTTGCAACATTTGAAAGATCTAGAAGAGACCCTGAGGCTACTGGCAGCAGCTGGATTGAAGCTGAATATGGAGAAGGGCAAGTTTGCTGCAACCACAATAAACGTTTTGGGATTCACCATATCTCCCGAAGGTGTATCACCTGACCAAGAGAAGGTTGCAGCTATTTTAACAACATCTACACCCCAATCCATCAAAGAAGTTCGGCGATTTTTGGGTGCAACAGGCTTTTTCAGGAAGCATATAGAAGGGTATGCAACCAGTGCAGCACCACTTCACCTCCTCTTGATGAAAGGCCAGAGGTGGAAGTGGGATATAGACCAACAACAGGCATTTGATGACCTGAAAAGACGTCTAGCATCGGCTCCAGTTCTACAACAGCCAGACTTTACACAACTCTTTGAGCTACTCACAGATGCAAGTTGTATTGCCTTGGGAGCAGCTTTAATTCAGCGAGATCACGACGGTGCACCACGTGCTATTGCTTACTACTGTAGGAAACTGCACGACCCAGAAACTTGTTACCCAGCCATTGACTGGGAGGCACTAGTAGTTGTTGAGGGTGTTAGGGTCTTTGACTCATACTTATATGGATGTAAGTTTGTCATTTACACAGACCATCATCCTCTTATATATATGTCTTTAAACATCAGACGAAATCACCATGGATGACCAGATACGCCCACGACCTGTCCTATTAAGAATTTGAGATCAGGTACAAGGAAGGTCCTACAAACTACGTTCCTGACTTGCTATCACGACAGATTGCTGCCCTAGATGTTCGGCAACTGTCGTCTCAAGAGCTTGCCCTTGAGCAAAGCTAGGATCCTGCACTTCAAGATCTCCTGTCATATCTGAGTGATGGCACTGTACCGAAGAGAAAGCCTCCAGTCTCCCTCTCAGACTTCGAAATGAAAGATGTGGTCCTGTACCGACTGTTGCACCTGCCAGATGTAATTGTGTACCAGCTGTGTGGTCTGGAAACGCTGCGAGACTCGGCATTGAAAGCAGCTCATACACCACTTCTAGCAATGCATCCTGGTATTCATAGGACATACGAGAATCTACGTAACATGTTCTATTGGCTCAACATGCTACATGATGTACGCCATAATGTGGAACATTGTCTCGTGCTAGCAGTCAAGAGGTATTGCCCAACGTGTTCCAATGGCCGACACATCTCTAGCTCTTTATTTATTGGAACGAGTATCATTAGACATTGTTGACCTGTGCCAGGCCCCTATGAAATGGGCATTGACTGTCCTAGACCAACATTCTCGGTTTATTCAGATCATCCCACTCTGTGATATAACAGCTTCCAGGGTACATCATTCCTTCCTTTACCACTGGATAACGTACTTGTGTTATCCAGACTGATAATGGCCAGCAGTTCACTTCTAACGTGTTTGCTGAACTAGTGGACTTGTTACGGGCTTCACACCACTTTACCATCCGCTATCACCCCCAGGCTAATAGACTTGTGGAACGCACAAACTGTGTTGTCAAGGCAGCTCTACAATCAGTAGTAGGAGATCGACCTAGAGACTGGCATAAGTTTGTACCTGACCTGCGACTTGGCCTTAATCTGCAATACATCGTACAACGGGAGCAACCTCTCTACCTCCTAACAGGAGCAACCTCTCTACCTCCTAACAGGAAGG
>NC_061841.1:21021421-21023921 GCF_019202785.1 Penaeus chinensis
GTCTTTGCAAATAGCTTCCGCATATAATTCCTGTTATATATATATATATATATATATATATATATATATATATATATATATATATATATATATATATATATATATATATAACAGGAATTTTTTTTCTCGTGAACTCAAATAATAAGATAATGGTTGGTAATTATGGCGATGATGGTAATAACTGGTATATCTATGAAAATTAGGATAGTTATTATTATTTTTAGCAACAGGCGTAATGACAAACAGCAACATCATTGGTGCTTGTGTTGATGAAGATCACTGGCCATAAAAAAAATAAAAAAAATGATAAAGTTTAGAATAATTAGAATATCTATAGTAACAACAATAATAGTAATAATGATAATATTAATAATAATAGGTAATAATATTAATAGTAGTAGTATTAATGGTATCACTACTACTACTACTACTACTACTACTACTACTACTACTAATAATAATAATAATAATAATACCAACATCACTAATGCGAATCCCTAATCTTATAATGATAATATATGAAGAAAATCAAATATAATGTAATGTAATCCAATAAGCCCCGTCATATTTTCGGTGCGGACACAAGTTCCCTAAAACACTGATGGGCTTTTAAGTTCCCTTGTTAAGACAACGTAGGGAGATCCAGCCTGAGGCCTAAGAGCCGCATGTTTAAGTAACGAGGAAAGGCTACAAGTTTTTTTAAACTGCGCCTCTGTTGGAGTTTTGAGAATTTGCTTGTTTCCTAGAGGTGGCTTCGTGGTGGCATAGCTAGGTAGGTAGATAGATAGATAGATAGATAGGTAGGTAGGTAGAAAATATAATAGAGAGATAGATAGATGGATAGATAGATAAGCAAATAGATAGATAGATAGATAGATAGATATGTTGGAGATAGATAGATATGTTGGAGATAGATTCGTGGTCTTGTATAAAAATAGAGAGATAAATAGGTAGATAAATAAATAAGAAAATAGATAAATAGATAGATAGATAGATATCTTGGAGATAGATTCGTGGTTGTGTATAAAAATAGATAGATAGATAAACAGAAAAATAGACATCTTGGAGATTGGTTCATGATTGTGTATATAGATAGATTATTAGATGAATAAATTGAAAGAAAGATAAATATAAAAAGAAAGATAAATGATAGATATATAGATAAATAGATAGATAGATTCATAGATATGCACACTGATTGATCGATGTATATACAATTAGACAGATAGACAGAGGGGCAGGTGGATAGATATGTAGATAGATAGTTGACTAAATGTATAAACAGATAGAAAAACAGATAGATAGACAGATAAAAGGTGGTCTGTGCACAGGCTACCTTGTGTGAAAAAGGTAGCAGCATAGTCTTTGCAAATAGCTTCCGCACTTTACAATAATTGACATTATCATGATGAGTGGAAAGACAAAGCTAAATTAATGATAATAGTAATGATAATAACTGTAATAATGAGATGATAGGAAATAATAGTAATAACAAAAACAGTAATAATGAAATGATAGGAGATAATAGTAATGACAATGATAGTGATAATAATAACAATAATAATGATAATAATAATGATAATAATAATAATAATAATAATAATGATAATGATAACAATAATAAATATAATAATAATAATGATATTAATAATAATAATAATGATTATAATGATAATAATAATCATAATAACAATAATATTAAAAATATCAATAATAATAATGATAATAATAATAATAATAACAATAATATTAACAATAATAATAACAATAATAACAATAAAAATAACAATAACAATAATAATAATGATGATAATAATGATAATGATAATAATAATGATAATAATAATAATAATAATAATAATAATAATAATTTGAAACTTATTTTAAACTCACCATATACTATTCAGTCAATAAAATATACAGCATTAAGGGTAAAACACCAACAAGTCACCAGTATAAAAGGTCAAGCCAGGTGGGTCACAGAAAGAGCGTCTTTTATCTTGTGTGGTGACAGACCGTTGGATTTTTAGCTGGCTGACTGGTGCTTCTCGAGCTGTGGCGGGTTGCCTCTGTTGTATCAATTAAACGTATGGTGAATTCTCTTGTATATTCGTTGTGTTTGGAAAGATTTGTGTGTAGTAAATGTATACAATGTATGATCTTTTTATGTTTCCTTTTTGGTCAGTCAGTGATGCTATTTTATTGTTCTTTTCATTGTGACTACGAGATCACTTTTAAATCACCTGAGAATCATCACCAAAATACGCCAAACCCACAGGGACATTACCTGTAGTTGGGTAACACGCTACCAAACCAACGTCTCTAAGTCTACGGAGTTTGATTATCCTCTGCAACAGCAACAACAACAACAACAATAATAATAATTATGATAATAATGATAATAGTAATAATAACAGTGATATTTATAATAATAATAACAGTGATAGTGATAATGATAATGATAATAATAATGAGGATGATGATAATGATAATGATAATG
>NC_061841.1:21083921-21086421 GCF_019202785.1 Penaeus chinensis
CGTAAACAAAATGTAGATTAATCTGTAAATATAGAATTATAATCACATCTGTTCCGATTAAGGTATTACTGCCACCACCAGTTCTTTCAATGGGTAAAACTGGAAACCACCTTACATTTGAATGACTCTGTGACCCAACGATCATAAAAGTGTTCAATCGTCCCAAAAGGGCAACAGGAAAAGAATCTTATTTTACTATTTTTATTTTATGTATTTTATATATGCATTGTAAATTATAACAAATTATATATATACAAATTGAGCAAATGACAAAGAACTAGAGTTATACACTTAAACTGAGAACCTTCCGGTAATAACCGTGACAAAACCCGTCACGGATATTCCACTCTAATTTCCCTTATCAACAAGTGATAAGCACACCGAATATTCCTGTGCACAGAATATCCCCTTGCACTATTCTCCAATACTAGACTCACCGCCCAGTATCTCTCCACATAACTTAGATCTACACTTTCCCTACCAAAGTCACTAGCAGCTGTCCGTCCATCTCGTCGCGTGCCTGTCTGGAGAGGTTCTGTCTCCTCCTCCTCTTTCTCCCCTCTCCCGTCGTCGCGCGTGCGCAGACGGAGTACCTCCTCAACGACGCACGACGATCTTCGTCTTTCATTTCTACTCTTTCGTCGTCTTACGACATATATATATATATATATACACCCACACAAAGGAATTACAGAAAAATTAACAACTTGGACAAACAAAACAGATTCTTCTAAATGAATCAGAAGAAGATTCGAATTAACTAGAATAGAAAGAAAGAAAACTTGAAATCAAATCAAGTGATAGAGACTGTAAAGCACGAGAAAGAAAATAAAGCAGGGGAAATAAAAAAAAATAATAGTAAAGAAAGAAAAAAGTAGAGAAGAGAAAGTAATGCCAAATAATGATAATAATGATGATAATAATAATAATAATAATAATAATAATAATAATAATAATAATAATGATAATAATAATAAAAATAATAATGATAATAAAATAGTAATATAGTAGAGGAACCGAAGTAAAAAAAAAAAAAAAAAAAAAAAAAAAGTAGAGAAAGCATAGTAAAATAAACGTAAAGGAGGAAAAGTTAAGAAAAAAAGTAGAATAGAGAAAATGAAGCCATTTTGGAATTGCTACTGAGGTTAAGAATGCAAATGCGATGCAAATGGATTGAGAGATAATAATAAGTGAATAAATAAACAAAGAAATAAACAGATGAATAGTAAATCTGTAAATAAACAAAACAAATAAGATGAAACATATTGATAATCAAGTTAAGATACACAATGAAGGTTAATTACTACTTGGATTCTCTTTTTGTCCCTTTTCTTAATTTTTAGTAAAAAAATAAATAAATATTATATAAATAATATTCTATCACCATCCTTACTGTTACTATTGTTGCTACTACAACTACTATAAAAATGACCAAGATAAATGGACGTGACAATACTTCTCCATTTAGCCTTGGAACTTTTGCCATTTTGTTTGACTCCAATGTTTTCCTAGATGAAGTTAAGACGTTTTCTAGAGGGAAAGAGAACATAATCACAAACACACAAAAAAAAACAAGTGGTATTTGTGAAAATAATAATACAAGAAAAGAAAGTTAGAAATAAAAGAAAGAAAAAGAAAATATACATACATAAACACACACACACATATATATATATGTGTGTGTGTGTGTGTGTACATATATATAAACATACATATATACCTACACATACATACATATATACATACATATATATATATATATATATATATATATATATATATATATGTATATATATATATATATATATATATATATATATATATATATATATTAGTGACTTGACTAATTGACTGATTATTTGAAATTGTGACCTGAATGTATTTTCCATAAAGAAAAAGGTTACATACTACACTTTTTAACATGTGAAAAAGTGAAAGGGAGATCATCCGGAGAAAGTACTTGTAGTTTCATATAAATTGGACGTTCCATATTCTCTGTAACCACGAGAAAGAACTCGTTGATCTAAAACAAACAAAAACAAATTATATTTCATTCAAAAACATTTTTTTTTTTTCTGAAGCATATGACAATTAACTATGATAGACACCATAAACATAAAACATAGAGAAATGAATAACAATAACAGAATAATAGTGACGATGATCAAGAAGATACCAAGAGCAGTAATGGGATAGTATTGACGATAACAACAGTAAAATGATAATGACAATGATCTTAATAACAATGATACACAATACTATATAGTTTTGGCAAAAGGCATAATATTAAACAAAATACAAAAACAAATAATCCCCAAATAACATCTGACAATATGAGGCTCAGGAGAAACAAACAAAGGAAAACAATAAATATAATATAATACAGTATACTGCATTTGTTACAAAGGTTATTCTTATGTTTGATGTGACAGGCTGTCGGTTACCTACATTAATCAAAATATAAGTGATAAAAAAATAGTTAGGCAAACTCAGATGCCCA
>NC_061841.1:21133921-21136421 GCF_019202785.1 Penaeus chinensis
TTCCAGTTTTTCCGTTGAGAAATCATTTGTTAAAAAGATTGACTAGTTTCATTGCAAATTCTCCTGCATTTATTATAAGGTCAATACTAATTCCGTCTTCACCTGATGTTTCCCTTCTCTTCATGCCTTTAAGCGCTTTTTTTTTTATTTATTCTGTTGTTATGTTGGGTATGTCTGTACTTACCGCGTTCTGTTCTATCCGTGGCTGTTCATTTGAGTTGTATAGATCCCTTTAAAAGTCTTCAACTACCCTTATGATTTCTTTCTTATCATATGTCAATTCTCTGTCTGGTTTCTTTATTGCATACATTTGATTTTTTCCCTATTCTGAACCTCCTTATAGCAGCAGTCACTGTTTCATTTATTATTTGAGTATTGAATTTCCGTACATCTTCTCTCTTCTGTTTAGTTTCTACCGAGAGCTTACTGGAGCTTTGCTTGACGTTCTTACCGCCCACTTCAAGTGCAGCTGCCTTTATTATGTCATTGATCTGTTTGTTGCCTTGGTCAGTGTTGAGATCTTCGTCGCTGAGAAGTGAATATCTGTTTGCGATGTTGAGGTTAATTTCTGTCGCTCTAGTCTTCACGTTAGCTAAATTTGGCTACGGTTTTCGTATGAGTTTATTCCTTTCCCTTCTGAAGTGTAATTTGATTTGGCCTCTGACAATTCTATGGTTGCTGCCAACATTTACGCTATTAATAACATTTTTTACTCGCCTATTTATAATAACATTTTTTACTCGCCTATTTAAAGTTATGAAGTCAATTTCGTTTTTGATGTCAGATGGCGACTTCCATTCCATGTCCACTTCTGCTGTAGTCTGTTTTCGAAGAATGTATTCATGATAGTACATGAGCGAGCCTCTGCAAAATCGACCAGCATTTGTCCCTTCTCATTCCTAGTGCCTACTCCGTGATTCACCACTATGGTTCCTGCTGTTTAACATTTCCACTTATTATTGTGAAAAGGATTTTTACTCTCTCGCTGGCGAAATTAACACTGTGGCTGCAAGTTGAACAATCTTTAAGTTGTACCTATTATTTAGTTTTGTCACTGAAGCCACTCTTTCAGTTCTACTTCAGATTTCCACGATATTCTTTTCTAAAAGTTTGTGAACTAAGAAACTTACCCTCTAATTCCTGCTTACTATCCTGGGGTTTACCTCTCCAATAGGACACGTGTCCATCATTTAGTATCTACTGTTCTTCGCCATTTCATGAAAGAGAGTTCCTCAAGTAATGCTAGTAAATAGGATTGAGTTCTCATTGTTCTTATATTATATATTCTCTGCACTTCGCCTTCATTCACACATGGAAAACCACCCTTACACTCACAGTGATTTCAAATTCTGTCCACATCTGCTAACACACTCGACCTCCTAATCTCTGAATCTTTGTTTATTCATAAGCCGGAGCTAAACAACAGCCACACAGTTATTTACAATGTAGTCCTGTGACCGTAACTACCTGTTTAGTTGTGTATGGTGTGTTTTATTTGTCTTTTCCTTTTTACATACGTCTCTTGTTTCGCTTTTTTTTTTTTATTATTATTATTTTTTTTTTTTATAATTTTGAACTTTTTTTTCTGCCTTGTCTGGCTCTAATTATTTATTTAGTTTTATTTGTTCTTTGTAGCACTGAAGATGAAAACGATCGTCTTTGAAACGAATGCCAAATAAAGATGTTCATCACAGCCTTGGTTATCATTTTCATCATAAGATTACGCTTAAGTCTATGTGTGTGTGTGTGTGTGTGTGTGTGTGTGTGTGTGTGTGTGTGTGTGTGTGCGAGATTACTCGCACCTGTGCCTGCTTATGTCTGTATCTACTGTTATGATTATGGTTATGGTTATAGTTATGGTCGTACATACAGCTATAGGACTAGCTGCTCATATAGATAAATATATAGATATCTTTTTTGTTTATAATAAAACAAAAACGGACAAACGTTGATACCGTCGAAGGGAAAAACACCGTTCATGATGTTTTTTTCCCCACGTGTTTTTCTCTTTATCTAACAGTTCCAAAGCACCGATGCGGAAGAAATGCGCTCTGCTAAGGCGCTATTTGTATTTCGCGAGCGGCCTCAATCTGCCTGCTTCCTGTTGAAACAAACACGCCATCTTTAAGAACATCTGATATTTTGCAGTAAGTTTTATCCCGAAATTCGAGTGTGAAAAGAAAATCTTTGGCACTGGCGATGAGTCTTCATGTTTTCTTTATTTCATTTATTTGTGTTTGTTTGGTTATGTGTGATTATTTTTAGGAATTGAATAGGCTGGTAAGATGTACAATATAGAAGGATATCTAATGATTCTAAAATCTAAAAGAAATGTCTAATTCAATTCCAGTTTATTTTAATTTCTTTGCGAAAAAAAAACTTGGTTGTTGCAATACAATAGAGATCATTTTAGCACAGCCCAAGGCAATGAATTGAAGAGACGTGTCTTCATGGAGGGTAAAAAAATGAAAGGGGGGGGAGGGAGCAGACACATTGGTGC
>NC_061841.1:21173921-21176421 GCF_019202785.1 Penaeus chinensis
TTTCCACATTGGTGTATATAATTAATTCTTAGCAGACAGGGATGATCTTCGTCGCATTATCGGATTAAGGACCTTTGTGTATTGGTGTACAGTTGGATACAATAATGTATTTCCTCATTTTCAAATTAAAGAGAGAAAAAATGGCCAGACACGAAGCCACGTTTCAGTTTGCTAACTAAGAAGCTTTTTGTATAAGAATACCTTTTTTTCTGTTTTTGTGGTTGTCCATAACGTTCCTTCTTTTGTCCTTATTGTGTAACTGTTTACCTAATGCATATAAAAAAATAGTCACTATTAAAATAAAAGACATGTCTCTCAATGTTTATCCGGTTGTAATTCTCCAAAGCTGTTATTTCCTGTAGTCTCCCACTCGAAAATTTCGTGATTATGCAATTGCAAACCGTGAAATTTAGTCTTTGATGTTTACTGAAAAGGATACTGACATATATTTGCTTTCAGGTCAGCGTGGAGACAGTAAAAATGAATAAACTAAAATGTGAAATCTATAAAGCAATTTGCCGGTACATAGGATAATCTGCGGGCGTGTTGACAACTTCCTAATAAAAGAACATTAATTCCTAAAACAAATTTGCTCAGGGGAAGGGTCCGCGTGGCATATAATGATTAAGAACTGATTTTCCAAACGCTTTTTTTATCCGAATGAAAAGTGGATTCCATTTAATATACTGTCTCGTCCAAACTTTTTAAAGGTCTTTATGAAGCTGTTTCACTTTTCCCTCTTGATGTGTTTACTTTTCGTTTATTTGTTTTTCAACTTCAGTGTCGTAAACGTTTAACGCTGCTATACAACCCACGTTTTAGTATATTTCAGTGACACTTTCGGTTATTTTCAGGAGAAAAGAATTCAGTCAATTAATACTGTGAAAGGAAAAGCTGTTTAGGAAAATCAGTATTCTAACAGTTTCTCCAACGCCTACAACATCAAATTTCAAAACCGATGATGAGTTCCTTTGCAACGGGATGTTTATTTCAACTTGCTGTGGAGATATTCATACCACGTTGAAAGCCACTCCAAAACTTGAATCAGGAAAAAGAAAGAAGGAAAGAAAGAAAAATAAAAGAAACGTGGGAAGTGAAAATTGCAAAGAAATAATACGAAAGAAAAGGAAAAGAGCAAAAACATAAAAAGTGTTTTTATATCTATTTTTTTTATTATATGTTACATATAACATATCTTTAACATATCATATTATATATAACATAATTTGTACATGTTATATTATATATAACATGTTTTTTTTAATATAAGATATTATAACATATCTCTATAACATATATTCAAAATAAGTAGAAGTCTGTTTATATAATCAAGAAATTACATTTTCAGTACATGGCTTGAAAATGTTAGCTGTTCACTGGGAAAGACATGATATTCCCATGAATTTAGATACATTATTTGAAACCGTGGAGTACAGACAGGCGAGCAGGCAGAGAGAGAGAGAGACAGAGAGAGGGAGAGACAGAGAGAGACAGAGAGAGACAGAGAGAGAGAGAGAGAGAGAGAGAGAGAGACAGAGAGAGACAGAGAGAGAGAGAGAGAGGAAAAAGAGTTTGTATATATATATATATATATATATATATATATATATATATATATATATACATATAACATATAGACAGATGACTGCCGCTACGGTCCAGTGGTTAGAGCACTGGACTCCGACCCTCGTGATCCCGAGTTCAATTCCTCGCCGCGGCAATCGTAAAAATGCCTTCGCTTTGACTGCTCGAGCCCGAGAAAACGACATATCACCTTGAGAAGTCAAACGCAGGTGTCGTAGGGGAAGTCGCCGCCGTGGCACAAGTGTTAACGCCCCGAACCGTGGTTGATTAGGAAGGGCATCCAATCAGACAAGGGTGGCACTGCCTTATAGTCTCTCAATAATTAATTGGGAGAGGCCTATGTCCTGCAGTGGAATGAATGGCTGTTAAAAAAAAAAAAAAAAAAAAAAAAATATATATATATATATATATATATATATATATATAGAGAGAGAGAGAGAGAGAGAGAGAGATAGGTAGATAGATAGATAGATGAATAGATAGAAAGATATTGATATATAGAGATAGATAGTTGAATATATAGAGAGAGAGATACAGATGGATAGACTGATAGATTGATATAGATAGACAGATAGATAGACAGATAGATAGATAAAAGATAGATAGATGAAAAAATTGATAGATTGATAGAGAAATAAAAAGATAGAGGAATAGGTAGATAAATAGACAGATATGTTGTCATGCATGTGCATATATGTAAACATATATAAATAGATAGATCAGGTATATAGATGGAAATCGAGACGTTCCTCTCCGGGCAGCTGGTCTCCATCCGGACACTAAAAGAATGTTGCAATATGTGATCGATGCCCATTTGATGCGAATTGTTCGTGACTTTGAGTGCTGAGAGGGCGACCTGCATACGATATAATTTTTCATTTTTAAACTTTTCCACATTTCCCCCTGATTTTTTGGA
>NC_061841.1:21203921-21206421 GCF_019202785.1 Penaeus chinensis
GTTAAGTTGATTTCAGGTATCTGTTTTCGCATAAATGTATTGGATTGGTATTATCCTTTGCACTCAAATATATTTCTTTTTTCTGGCTGTCTGTCTCTCTATTTATCTGCCTAATGTTTACCTCTCTGTCTATCTATCTCTCTCTCTCTCTCTCTCTCTCTCTCTCTCTCTCTCTCTCTCTCTCTCTCTCTCTGTGTGTCTCTATATATAAATATATATATATATATATATATATATATATATATATATATATATATATATATATATATATATATATATATATATATATATCGATCTAGCTATCTAGCGGGCTATCTTTCTCTATTTCTCTCACTCTCCGTATTTTCTCCTAGTACATTTATAAGTGTATGTATGGGTGTGTGTTTGTGTGTGCGTGTAAATTAACATACACACACACATATACTCTCTCTCTCTCTCTCTTTCTCTCTCTCTCTCTCTCTCTCTCTCTCTCTCTCTCTTCTCTCTCTCTCTCTCTCTCTCTCTCTCTCTCTCTCTCTCTGCCTCTCTCTCTATTCTCTCCCTCATACATATATATGCTAAAAGGAAATGTGAAGGAGAGAGGTTGAGAGACAGAGATGGAGAGATAATGAGATAAAAAATCGATGGGAGACAGACAGATAGACAGAGATAGTGAAAGAAACAGATAATAGGAGCTGAGAAACATCGCATCATCCAACTTCATGGCTGGCTACCCAATATTGATTACATATTCATGAACAATCGAACATAATAAAAAAGTACTCCCTTTCTTTTACACAACCGATATAAGTTATTATTCACCTACTTCCGGTTTCAATCATTCGCAGCCGGACCGGTGATCAAACCCAAAATCATGCAGTAATTGCCACCATCTCTCCCCCTCGTCCCCTCCTCATCTCCCTCCCTCCCCCCCCCCCCCCTCTCCATCACACCTCATCTCTCCTCTCCTTCCCACCTCTTCCCTTTCCTTTTTTCCTACTTCCTCTCTTCCCCTCTCCCACCTGTCTCCCTCTTTCTCACCTCTCCCAACTTCTCCCCTCCCCACTCCCTACCTCATCCTTCCCCCTCCCCCCTCCCTATCTCATCTTTCCCCCTCCTCCCTCATCTCTCCCCCCTCCCCTCCTCATCAATCCCTCCTTCACTCTCCACTCTCCCCCTCCATTCCTCTCCACCTTTTTATCCCATCTCATCCTTCCCATCTAATCTCTCCCCCCCCCCTTCCCCTCTCCTCCCTACCTCATCCCTCTCCCTCCTCCCCACCGCTCTCTCCCACTTTCTCATCAATCCCTCCTTCACTCTCCATACCACCTCATCTATCACTCTCACCACTCCCCCCCTCCGTCCCTCCCCACTTCTTCCTCCCTCCTCCTCCTTACCTCATCCTCCCTCCCCCCTCCTTCACCCCTTCATCCCTCCCCCACCCTTACTTCCATCCCACCACAGCCCTCTCCCTCTATCCCCCCCCCCTGCACCCCACCCCATGCCTCCCCTCCCATCCATTACCATCAAAGTCCTGCCAATTATTATGGAGTGTCGATACAAAGACCTCAGTTCTCGCTCTAAACGCAATTACCGCCGCAATGAAGGACGTTCAGTGAACTCAAGAGGGAGGAAGTTGTCCGTCTGCGTGCCTCTGCCGAGCGTGTGTCTGCTTCCCCGGCGACGAATGAGAAGCAACTGAAGCATTTAGAGCAAACCGCGATTGGGGATGTCTATGGAGAGGTTTCCCCGGGATTTTCGCCATGGGATTTTCGTTCCTGGGATCTCGTGGAATGCGGGTGGTTAGCGAGCGAGAGGGTTTCGTTGGTCAACACTCCAGGTGTGATTGATTTTGGTTACTGCAAGGATGATTAACTAATTTGTGTTCGTGTTTGTAGTTACAGACATACGTGTATGTACACACACAACTGGAAATATATGTCTGTATCTCTCTATCTATCACCCCCTCTATTTATATCTATCTATCTGTCTATCTATATCTGGGTGTCTATCTGTCTGTCTTTCTTTCTATCTATCCTGTCTGTCTGTCTCTCTGTCTGTCTTACTTTTTGTCTGTCCTGTCTGTCTGTCTGCCCATCACTTTATCAATCCATCTATCCACCTATCTCTCTATCCATACATATAAATATGTATTTATCTGTACACACCGTGTAACACACACACTTACATATTCACACTATGTTCTCAAGCTCCACCTTTTCCAAAATTAATGTAAACAAAAAAAAACTAGCTGACTTCTTTAGCAAATAAATCCCTTAGGCGTATGACTGCAGAGAGACTAATTAGCTAATCATAAAATATATTAGAGAGCTTAAGATACCGTGTATATATAATTAGTGAAAGTTCTTTGTATCACTTTCCCCCTTTCTCTTTTACTCTTAATCGTCACTTTCGTCTCATTTTATTATCAAATATATAATATGTCTCTGTCTTTATGTTAACGTCGTTCCATCACTACCTTTTGTCATAGTGAACATTAGCATTATTAATAATACTGTAA
>NC_061841.1:21226421-21228921 GCF_019202785.1 Penaeus chinensis
AGTATACAATACGGTTCTGCCTGAGAGAGTGAGACCTTCCATCTTTTAAGAGCAATAGGCATGCAGTATATAAAAACTGACTAAACTGCACCATTACCAGTTGACTCGACGTTTGTTCAGCCGTTTCATCTGCGTATTGATAGTTCATAATAGTCTTTGCAGGGCACTAGAGCTGCAATTGCAACAGGTCATCTATGAAAGATGGAGATCCTTTAAATTCGTTGCGTTGATTGCATCCCTTTCAGTTATTAGATCGTTGTTTTCGAACAATTGTTTTTGTTCTCAATGTCATTACCATTAGCATTATCTCTCAAATTATTGTTATTAATATTACCATTCATAGTATTGTTATTATTATCATTATCAGTCAAATTTTTGTCATTAATATCATCAATTCTTATTATCATTATCATTATCCTTATTATCATCATTTTTGCTATTTTTTGTTACTGTTTTTATTGTTATTGTTTTTATTATATTGATTATTGTAATCATATCATTTTTTTCTTAGTAGTAATTATTACATTCATCGTCATTATCATTATAAATATTATCATTATTATTGTAGTAGCACTGTTATTATAATCTCCCTTATAATTATCATCAATAGCCCTATCATAATCGACATTATCATCGTCATTATCATCATCATTATTATCTTCATTATTATCATCATTATTATCATGAATCATTATGAATATCATTATCACCATCACCACACAATCACTATCATTATCATTATCATCCTCACTAATATTATCAGCATAATTATCATAATGGTCATCATCATCATCATCGTTTGTACCATTATCATCATCAGGACAATTATCCTTCCATTATTTTTTTTATTTTTTATTATTATTATTATTATTTTTTTTTTTTTTTTTTTTTGCCTTATTCTTATCAATTAAAGTTGATATTACTTTACTTTAACTTTTCCATCGTCTCATTTTCTCGCTATATACGTTCGTCTTGTTCCGTTTTCCAAAGAGCCATATATATATATATATATATACAAGGACAATGAAAAATGATACTCTTGGGGTCTCTGCATTCAGAGTTGTTCTGTGTAAATATCTTTCCACATTGAATCTGTTGAAAAATAATTTGTATATTGCGCTAACTTCAGTTCAAGACTAAAACTTCTACGTCAAATAGATAATTTTTGGCATTATTGCATCAAAACTGTTCTCTACTTTAATTATTTTCACCGTCATTTCACACCATTTAAAAGAAGGTTACGTGTAATAAAAAGAAGCCCGTTTTCTATCCATCGTTTTTATTTCCTGGCTGTATGTAATTTTTGCAGCTGTCAGACATCAGTCAAATAAGATTTCACTGTTTTGTTTTGTTTTCAAAAATGTTAAGCTCTCCTTATCAAATTAACAGAAGAGGCACATTTTCTGATATCTGACTGATTTTCCAATATCTGAGCAATTCGAATTTCATATCTTGAATTAATTTTCGTAGGTAAAAATCCGTATCGGAATTTCCATTGCCTTTACAATGTTATTTTACGAGTATATATTATTCGTGCAGTCAAAATAATCTACAAATCAAAATTTCTTTGAACAGGAACCATAAGTACATAAACCCTACCAAAACCCAAACCACTAAACTAGAATATCTTTAAACGGGAACCACCCATAAACCATTCAACTTGTAAGCAGAAACCACTCATACCCAAACAACCATAATAGCACAGGACACGAGCCCCTTCAGAGTCCTACATAGCACTAAACCGCTAACTCAACCTCTACCTGACAGCCCAAGCCATTACAGAAGTCAGTCTAACACCACGTCCGCATAGCAACAAAACGTCAGCAGCCGCTCTCTACCCATTAGCAGTGCGCGTAGCAACAAGATCAAATCTCGGCACGTGTCATTTCCCGAGACAGTGACTAATCCAGCGTTTAAAAGGAAGCGGGGCTGGAGTCCAGGAGGCGTTTTATAATTGTCTTCTGTTTTATTTTATTTTGTTTGTTCTTACTTCTGTTTTATGTATTCATATTGAGTCCAAGAGCCGTTCTAGTGTTTAAGAAATTAAGACGAAAAAGAGACACTCAGACAGTTGTGATTTGAAGTGGGGAATATGAGGTGCTAACAGTCATCATCATAATTTGTATCGTTTGTATGATCATAATGATACAAATGATGAAAATGCGAGTAGTGACGGCGAGGAAATGTGTAAGAACATTAGTATAAAAAAAATAATATGTTTGGTGGTAATAAGAAGAAAATGCTGCTGTTGAAATTATTATGAATGATAAACAAAAAAAACAAGTAATGATAAAACTGATTAAACAAAATCATAATAATGCTAATTATGTTTATTACAAAAGCAATAATAAAGATAATAATAATAACAACAACAACAATAATAATAATAATAATGATAATAATAATGATAATAATAATAATAATAGTAATAATGATAATAATAATATTATTATTAATAATAACAATGATCAAAATAATGATAGAAATGATAATAATAGTA
>NC_061841.1:21233921-21238921 GCF_019202785.1 Penaeus chinensis
CTCCATTCTATATATTCAAGGCCTATCTAAGGCATATTTTATGCAAGGAGACTGGCTTTAGCATCTATCATATTTTCATTAAATACCGTATATCACTTAACCTAAGAATAATGCTCCCTACTTTACCAAGCAAATGTTGTTTTCAATTGGTTTTCCAGACTTGTTGACACCAGCTGAAAAGGATGATTGTACAAGACCCGATATTTACACAGCTGTTGTATGACTTGCAAAGCTGCACGCACATGTGCGATATGTATATTATATGTATAATAAGAGATCTATAGTATTCACTAGCAGTTAACGAAGAAAGAGATTGCAATCAATATCGTGCTTTCGGGTTTTCTGAAATATATGACGGTAAAGATATTTCAGTTCTCATACATAATGTTAAAGCTAAAATTTTAAGAACACTGAAATGATAAATCTCACCCGGTCTAATGTTTGTGGACAAACACCCAGCAAACTGCACGGTGTTTGTTTTGTATGGTCAACGTGATATGGCAGCTCACATTGTTAGTTGTTTAAAAACTTTTCGTTTACCAGTGAAGGGGAGATATTGTTTTCCCTTCATTGCAACGCGAACTCGCAAAACTACGAATCTGTTGGCCAGATAGTTCTTTTCATTATATTAATTCAACTGTAATGAAAGCTTAATTAATCAGTCAAAATTTAGACACTTTTTCCTCTATGCTTAACTTCGCTTCTATATTCGACTACAGAATGTGTCCTCATGATTAAAGAATATGGTGTATAGGGAATCACGAAGGACAACTTTACCCATGGGGAGAAGATAGATGAATTATGCTTGTATTTGAGCGTAACACCGGGACAGAATAATGGCGTGTTGTTATTTGTTTTGCGATATTAATTCAATGCAGCCAGCTAGGGTTAGTAGGGCTGGTACCAGTTTATTAGTTTACAGGCACCATTTTATAATCACATCAAGCATCGTGCAGCAAGACGGGAAATTAGATATATCTTACTGATTTATTGTCTGGGAGGAGGAAATTAATTTATAACAAATAGACATGTCACCATCCTATTACAGAAAGGGCAGACTTGGGAAGAAATGAACAACACTTTTAATTTCTAAAGAGTAGGACTCTGTCACAATGATAAGCAGTTGATGCTATTTTGAAAAAAAAGTGAAGTGACAGATAAGGGTCATCGTAAAGGCATTCTGCTGTCATGAATAATTTAACTTGTAATTAACTGTTTTGAGACGTTCTGTCGACACCTCATATGTCGTCAATAATGAAAATTTAGAAAAACAGGAATTTGACCTGCCAACAATAAAAACAGTATTGTTATAAGTTAGCATTACGCATACATACCTTCATACCTAACAAACGCGATATGTTGTGAAAATAGCGCTCCATGCGACTTTCTTTGCTTACTGAAATCTATCTAGACCATGAATTAATCAGAAAACTCGCATCTTTTTTTTTTTTTTTTTTTTTTTTTTTAAGAATACACATAACCTAAATGTTATCGGAAATTTGAGCTTCTTCCATCTTCCTAAACATTTTTGAACATGAAAAAATAATAAATAGGTAAAGAATGGGAGCCGTATAGTTCATCGGAAATGCGTTTTTTTTTTTGTTTTTTTTTTTTCATTACTGTTTCTTTTTTTCTTTTTTTTTCCTTTCCAAATACGATTCTCTTCCCACTTGATTTCACTTTGTCGTTCGTCACATGAAAAGAAAATGAAGTGAAAATATTCTCCGTCTTTGGAACACGTTACTTTCTTCTCATAGAAACGAAGACATTCCATTTATGTAACACGTTCTAAGTACTCTTTAGAAATAACATCAAACGTTTTGTACTTCTAAGAGAATCGGACGGTTGTAGTCTGCGGAAATACTCAAAAAGAGTATCAGAAACTTAGTAAAGTTCGTGTTTTTCTTCTTTTTTTCTTCTTCTTTTTTTAGCTTTAATATGGTAATATGTAAGTTAGGTGAAAGAAATTGATAGTTAATTGATTTTTTTTTAATCCATGAACGTTGATTATTTAAACTTTTTCTTTTTTATAATCGTTAATTTTTAAATTTTAGAATAAACATGGCAACTTAATAATAATAAGGATAATGATAATAATAGTAATGATAATGATAACGACAAAGATAATGATAAAGATGATGTTAATGATAATAATAATATAAATAAAAATAATGGTAATAATGATAAAGATAATAATAGTAATAATTAAGAAATAATATTATTAATAGTTATACTGATGCTAATAATAATGATAATAATAATAACAATGATAATAATAATAATGATAATAATGATCATAATGGTTATAATAATGATGATCATAATGATGATAATGTTGATAATAATAATAATGTTGATAATAATAATAATAATAATAGTAATAATAATGATTATTATAATTATAATAAAGCTATAATAACAGTACTACAGACAGACAGACATAGATCTATATATGGGAACACGAAAGCATCCTTCTCCGATATCCTAACCCTCCTAACTTCCTAAAACCCAAATTGTACAGGGTATCTATATTCCTTTGATTAGAAGCCGTCCGTTGGTATATAACAAAGGCTATGTGCAGCGAGCAAGGGAGCCAACGTATAATACTTCGTGTAGAATATGTACCACTGGCCTTGCTATCCGACCCAAACGGAGGATTTCGGTAAAGTCTTGCCTCATTGTAACTCTGCTACTTATCTATTTCGCCCTGGTTGTTAGTGGCAGTTAAGGGGGAGGGACTGGGGGGAATATCAAGAGCCGTAATCTTTGGAAATTCAATCTGCAATGTATATATCAGGGCTTTCTTGTGCTTAATTCTCTCGGGGTCCTGGTAGATGGTCCGAGCGCCGGGGTCATGTTGTTTACTTTGAGGCGCGTTGGTGTCTTCAGGCGTGTGTTGTTGGAAAGAAATGGATGTC
The DNA here is from genome assembly GCF_019202785.1 of Penaeus chinensis. Classification (NCBI taxonomy): domain Eukaryota; kingdom Metazoa; phylum Arthropoda; class Malacostraca; order Decapoda; family Penaeidae; genus Penaeus; species Penaeus chinensis. Next base: position 21,236,840 of record NC_061841.1, read on the forward strand.
ATTTTTTTGTGTGTTTTTTTAAGCTTGTATATTGATTAGTAGATTGTGTGTTTAAGTATTTAGAGATCCTCGCCTTGTTAATTTTCATCTTCCATTATTTTTCGTCTTTCTCTCTTCTTTTTGCTATTTTACCTCCTCCTCCTCCTCCTTCTTCTCCCCCTCCTCCTCCTCCTCTTCCTCCTCCTCCTCCTCTTCCTCCTCTTCCTCTTCCTCCTCCTATTCCTCCTCCTCCTCCTCCTCCTCCTCCGCCTCCTCCTCCCACCCCCTTCCACCACCTCTTCCCTCCTCACCATGAAAACAATGAATGCGAATGTGAACAGAAGGTAAACTCTCATCTATTTTCCGAGCATAAATAGAACTGTTTTTATTTAAAAAAGGCACAAGCTATTGGGAATTCAGCGAGGTCGTAATCAGGGACTTCAGACAAGGGGGGTATCTTCTGATTTATGTATGTGTGTGTGGAGGGGGTGGGGGGGTCTAGCCTTCTCATCTGCCGAGACGTGGACAAAAATCTTCAATTATTTCGCCAGACAGAAGAAATTTGGTTACTGTAAGAAGATTTTGGGATGAAAGAGAAACATAGAAACAACTCACACGCACGCACGCCCACAAACACACACACACACACACACACACATTTTTTTTTTTTTCTCTCTTTATCTTTCTCTTTAAGTTGCATATAAAGTGGTTATATTTTTCAATTTTACCTAACAAAGGAATGCAGCCCCCCCATCCCCCCCTGCATCCCTTCTTCACATTGCCATTAAATTTAATAACATTTAAAAGGAAGCTATCTCTTTATTGTTGTCTCTCTATTCAATTTCTAGTACTCTTATGCCTCTACATAAAGTTCACATATTCAAACCCATTTTGAGAGATAGAACCATACCAGTAAATTCTAAGTTTGTATTTTTTTATTACCACACGAAATTCCGAGAACTGCAGCTTGGGGACCTAAAGCTCTCAGTATAAAAGCTCTTTCTTACTCAAAACGGTAATTACCAAGCTTCAAAGGTTCCTCTGTTTGTGCAGAGCACAGCTGTTTGATGTAATGTATCATGTGATTTTGCAGGGTACAGTAATATTTCTGAAGCAATGCCACTCGCACATGGAATCAAGTAACTTTTCAAGCGTTGTTTACGTTTAGTTTATATGTTTATGCACTGTTAAATAGACGAACATGCACACACACAAAGATATGTTATAGGTATGACGAATTTACACACAAACAGACATATCCACTCTCTCTCACACACACACAAAAACACACACACACACACACACACACACACACACACACACACACACACACACACACACACACACACACACACATGTACAATAAAACTACCCATAAAAAAAAAAAAAATCTGCCAAAACATTTTTTCCATGAGACGCAAAAAAGGAGAAGACCCCCCCTCTTTCCGCCCCCCCACAGGTCAGCCGGCACGAGAGCCTCTAACAATGGCCTGAACAGGAACGGCGGGTTAGCCTTTAGAAATTGGCTTCACAGAAGGGCCCGGACGGAGTGGCAATATATCCTGCTTGCTCCAAAGGACATCGATAGGCGAGGGAGGTCTTTTCATGTTGTGGACTCAAGGAGCTGACGACTCGTTCAAGGTAAATAGGAAACGATGCCCACGAGAGCAGGTCATATTGTTGGAACCTCATCATTCCACGTATTATATTTCACTCATACCCCGCTGGCTTCGAGGAGGGTCGCGCTTGATATTCAGCTGCTCATGCTAAGTAGGCTGAATAAGTGGATAGTGCTACTTTCCCCAGACAAGGTGCTTTTGTGGCATTCTGTTCATTTCTGATCCTAATATTATGAGTCCACACACAAAGACACACACACACGTGCGTGCGTGTGCGTGTGTATTTGTATGTGTGTATATGTGAGTGTGTGTATATGTATATATACATACATATACTTACACACACACGCACGCACACACACACATTCACACAAATACACGCAGACACACACACACACACACACACACACACACACACACACACACACACACACACACACACACACACATACACAGTCACATACACACACAAACACACACACAC
>NC_061841.1:21253921-21268921 GCF_019202785.1 Penaeus chinensis
AGGGGATGGTATTAATTTCCCCGTCAATTCAAGAAATGGGGAAATCAGGATCGGTAACTAGGGCCTACTGATAGAATGAGCACATGTGGAGTCGTCTGTATGTAACAAAATCATTGTTATACCTATTATCATTACCGTAATTATCATTATTATCATTATCATTAGTATTATATTGTTATTATTATCATTACTATTATTGTTATCAGTATTATTATTTTTTTATTACTATTATCACTATTATCGTAATAATAATAATTCACAAGTAACAAATGTATTACTTATTTGGACAAATATTAGAAAATGACATTGCAAAAACATTTTTCGAAAACCACAACTGTGTAGCAAGGAAAGCGAACGGAAGGCAAACTGTATCCGATTCTTTTGCCAAAGAGACGCCTTCCTCGTAAAATTACTTACCGAAGTCAGGTTTCTTTTAGAGGGGGGGGGGGTGACATAAACTCAAAGAAGACCAAAAGAATATATTAGGGTAAGTTAGGTGATTGAGCGTGTTTGTGTGTGTGTGTGTGTGTTAGAGAGGGGGGAGGGAGAGATAGATAGATAGAGAGAGGGAGAGGGGGAGAGAAAGAGAAAGAGAGAGAGTCAAAGTCAAGTCCAAGACAAAACACTTTATTCCCTTAATTGCAATGGGTATTGTTCGTCTTCTACGATTGCTTGGTGTTTCTCCATGATGGTTGAGGGTGAAGAAAACACCGATGAAAACTAAAGTAGGTTCATTGGAGATCAGCTCTGACAAAATAAATACGGAACTCTTCCTGTTCCTCTGCCCCACGCCAGGCTCCGTCTGCGACTGTCTACTGCCAGACGTGTGACTACAGAGACAAACTAAAATGTTGTACTCTATAACATACAGAGATTCTCACTCTTTCATATAAGTGATATGCTACACATAATATAAACTAAACATAATGTTCTATATTTCACATGGTAGAACATATCACACAAAAGGAAGAGTATAATATATAATCACATAATTATCACTAACTACGTACGATAATAATGTCATCACAATACGTATGCACTGGCATCACAACGTGGCACTCACAACTCACTTCATTGTCATAACTCACTTCATTTCACAACCCACATCTCCCTCCCCCCTTTACGTTCACTAGCGAGAGTCTTGAACGGACTTCAACTTGAGACGTTCCGAACGTCGAGGTTCAACAGGCATAGATGGGGCGGAAGATCCTGGTGCGCCGTCTTCCAAATCTGTCGAGTTTCCAATTTTGAGCTGTGTAGGGCGCAAGAAACGTCGATTGCGCCACAGTATACGGCCACTTGGCAGCCTGATGTGATAATCACGAGATTTGCCAATACCCATGACTGTGCCGACCTTATCCCAACGCTTGGATGTGGGATTCTGGATTCGTACCTGCGCCCCAATCTCTAATTTGGAAAGGGAATGGGCACGCTTGTCATAGCGGGTCTTCACGTCCTTGGCCCGTACTGCGGCACGACGGTCGCAGTCCTCAGCTTTGGTCTGCCACTCCTTCATGAAGGCACTAGAGTGGGCAGGCACACAGGAGCGAAGGGGCATGCCAAATAGAATCTGAGCAGGAGATCGACCAGTGAAGTTTGGGGTGTTACGTAACTCCAGTTATCCTCTGTCAAACTCCTCACAGTCAATATTTCCGTTGGGTGCTGTCTTCATGATCAGATACTTGACTTTCTTGACAGCAGCCTCTGCATGCCCATTGGACTGTGGGTAATGGGGGCTTGACATAGCATGACGTACTCCCCATCGCTGAAGAAAGGTTGCAAATTCCCGGCTGGAGAACTGAGGTCCGCCATCAGTGCGCAGGCGAACTGGCACACCCAGATCACGGAACATATGCCGGAAGAATCTGATCGTCGAAGCACTTGTTGCATTAGTTCCACATGGGATGACAACAGGCCATCCGGAGAGTCGGTCAGCATACACCAAGAAGTGTTTTCCAGCAACACTAAAAAAGTCTGCCGACACAGACATAAATGGTCTTGTGGGTTTGTCATCCAACATCAGTGCTTCTTGTTGCTGACTAGGCTGTAGGCGCTGGCATGGCTCACAGGCACGAACAGTGTTTACAATCTTGACGGAAGTGTCCATTTCAGCATTGAAGGCACCATCCTCCACCGTTGGGTGACTCACAGGTGACCGGGAAAGAGCATCAGGGATGCACAACTCCTTACCTGCACGCCACATTGCGGTAAAAAATGTAGGGCGCAATCTTGTCTTTCATGCGCTGGAGGCGAGGGTTTTCAATTGCATCCAGGGAATAATGGTTCAAAATAGGAACCAATGGACGGTGATCTGTCACCACACTAAAGTGCTGAAGTCCACGAAGATAGAACTTGCACTTACTGATGGCCCAAACGACAGCTTGCATTTCCAATTCGACGGTCGCATACCGCGTTTCTGTATCTGTCAAGAAACGGGAACCACATTGCACCATCTTGTATCTTCCAGCACCGTGGTCCTGCAACAACACATAGCCAAGGCCGTAGAGTCTGGAGGCGTCGGTCTGCAGAATGGTTGGAAGAGCTGGATCAAACGTCGCAAGTATGGGGGGCCCTGACAAAGCTTGTTTAGTGTCATTAAAAGCTTTGGTGTGGTCTGCTGTCCAAGTAAAAGCTCTCTTTGGGCTCATCAATGGGCGGAGTGGGGCTGCTGCAGTCGAAATCTTAGGCGTAAACTCTGCCAGTTGATTTACCAAGCCCATAAACGACCGAAGATCAGTCAGATTTGCAGGGGTAGGAAACTCTGCAATGGCTTTTACCTTCTCTGGGTCTGCTTCAATACGATTATGTGATAGTTTGTACCCACAGAAGCTGGCTTCAGATGCAGCCACAATGAACTTCTCTGCATTAAGCGTTATCCTGTGCTGTCGACACCTTGACAGGACTTCGTTTACACGTTGAAGGTGTGAGAGGTAGTCCTCATCATGTAGGAGAATGTCGTCCACAACCTTAATGCAGTTTGTTACTCCCTGAAGTGCCCTGTCACCTCGTAGACAAAAGGCGTCTCCTGTTGCTGCAAAACCCATGGGACCACGACAGTATCTGAAACGTCCATAAGGAGTGATAAATGTCGTCAGGTGTTGATCATCCTCGTGCAGGGGTAGTTGCCAATAACCACAAAGAGCATCCACAGTTGTGAAGAACTTTGACTGCGGACTGATACTTCTGATGGCTGTAAATGGCGTCGGAGAAGGGTGGGCAGGGCGAGAGACTTGCCTGTTGAGCTTTGATAGATCAGTGGTAATACGAACACCACCATTTGCTTTGGGAACAACAACCATTGGATGACACCATTCTGATGGTTCATCCTCCACTGGCTTTAAGATGCCTTGGGTCACTAATGACTCGAGCTCCTTTCTTGTTGGTTCCTGAAAAGCCAAAGGAATCATTCTGGGGGTGTGGATCGCGTGGATCGCGTGGCATTCTCCCGCAGATGAATTCTCATGGGAGGGCCTACCATCGTCTTGAGTGGCCCAGACTGCAAGTCGTCCTTCTTCACCAACACATCTGCATACTGATGCAGGAAGTACTTCCTTGCTTCTTCAGGTGACTTCAGCTGGTTCAACGGTAAAGTCAGCAACTGAGGAGGGTTCGACATTGGTGTATTGCCCAGCCCATGGACTCGATTGGCAATGTGCACATCCGATATCTGCCTTGGGAAATAGTCCGGAACAATCCCTAATTCCTTGCAAGCAGTCCAAGAGAGCAGCGGGGTTGTAAGCGAAGGCTGAACATCAATCCAACATGTAGTCGAACGGTTGCCATAGGTGATGATTCCACGAAAAGATCCAGCCGCTGGTGGCATCTGAGACCCGTCCGCATTGTAGTATACTGTCTCTGCCGGTGGTGCTAAGTCTTCCTTTGAGAGGCCGAGACTACTAAGATGCTGGAGTCCAATGACAGTCGTGTCTGCACCTGTGTCAGGGATGAAGGCAAGACTACCTGATAAATCGTTATGCCGAATTGACACGCGGACTTTAGGGGAAGGCTGAGGTTTCGGTCGTGCAGCAGAGGTGACACTCCTGGCACATGACACTGAAGGGGATACTGAACTTACTACCTTCAATTCATGATTGGTGTCCTCTTCTTTTGTCTTAGCCTTCCGTTGCTTTGGGCAGCATTTATCATAGTGTCCCTGCCGGTTGCACACCTTGCATTTGGCATTCCTGGCAGGACACTTTGAAGCAGTAGCCCAGTGGCCTTTCTTACCACAAGCACGACATGTGGAAGTGGTGGCCCTGCACAAACCTTTCCCATGTTGACGACCACAGCAGTTGCAGGCCTTATTCGGCAGAGGTGAGCCAGGCCTCATCTTGGACTTCTGCTTCAGGGCAGCCTTTTTCTCCCTTTTATATTGAGAAACAGCACGTGAAGAAACTGTGTTCTTCAAAGCAGATGATGCAGTCTTTGACGATTCATGAGACCTGCATTTCTCCAAAACATCCTGCAACGTCACTGAGCGGTCCATTTCAATGAGCTTCTGGGTAAGTTCCTCATCTCGTATACCCATTAGAATGCCGTGTTTCTTCCACTGCTCACAGCATGCTTGGTCCTGTGCCTTGCAAAGGTCTATCTCCTGTGACAAGATTTTCAGCCGTATCCAAAAGTCATCGAAGCTCTCGCCGTCTGCTTGCTTGCACTCGGAGAAGGCCTTCCGACGCAGTGCCTCATTACTTGCATTTTTGATATGCGTTTCGAGCTTTGTCAAGACATCGTCCACTGAGCATGTTGGGTCTGTGGGCACGTCCAACTTGTGCTCCAGCACCCGTCGCATCTCAGAGGTAAGGCACATGCGTAGCTGTATATGCTGCTTTGATAACGGCAGGTTGAGGAGATCCACCATCACAGCATAATCGGACCATTCGCGCTTCCATTCTCGAAACTGTTGGGGACTCGCATCTGCTGTTAATGCTTTCGGAGGCTGTATTGTTGCCTTCGGGGTCGGCGGAGTATGAGAAGCAGTGGACGCGGCAGAACTGCTCACTGGCGAACTCGCAGGTTGCTGGGGGGTGAGGCGAAGGATCAGCTCCTGAAAACGAGCAGACTCCTCGTTCCTGCGTGCGTCTTCCTCCTTCCGGCGGGCTTCTTCCTCCTTACGGCGGGCTTCTTCCTCCTTCCGGCGGGCTTCTTCCTCCTTCCGGCGGGCTTCTTCCTCCTTCCGGCGGGCTTCATCCTCCTTCCGGCGGGCTTCTTCCTCCTTCCGGCGGGCTTCTTCCTCTCGTCGATAACGCTTTTCCTCGTCCTCTTTCCGGCGGGCTTCTTCTTCCTTCCGGCGGGCTTCGTCCCTCTGAAGTATCCACTGCAGCAATGTAGCAACATCTGTGGGAGGTGGGGTGCTGGCACTGGCTCCTGCGGACTCTTCAAGGCTGGAGTCAGGCTTCTCAGGGTCGCTCTTACTGGTATCTTCTTTTTTCTTCCCTTTACCCATTGTAACGTGGTAAGGGTGTCAAGATTATACAGCAAAATCGCCGAAAATCCGGTGAAAATACGTAAGTAGAGCGAGGCAGCGAGTGTTGTGGCACTGTGCGCGGTGCCAATGCGGTGACGTCACGGCGGACACGTGCGGGCAGGCGAGCCACGAGCGCGAGAGATCAGTCGCTCACGAAGCGTCGTAGAGAGCGCAGGAATATACCTCGCTCCTACAAAACCTTAATATGCTTCGGTCCGGCTCCCTTATGCAACAAATAATGTCCCCTGAGCACACTAAACACTGCACGAACACTATAGGCACTGCACAATACACATCACTACTCTATAGCACCACACCGCTGCAAATGAAGTACACTGCCGAGTGGGTTGATTGCTGACCTAGCACGAGGGTGGACGAGGCGCGGGGCCGGCGACAGGCCATGAGGTCGCGGAGGCCCGGGGCGGACAACAATAACAGGCGTCAGAACTGAATTTGCTGGATCACTGCGCCATGTTCGTCTTCTACGTTTGCTTGGTGTTTCTCCATGATGGTTGAGGGTGAAGAAAACACCGATGAAAACTAAAGTAGGTTCATTGGAGATCAGCTCTGACAAAATAAATACGGAACTCTTCCTGTTCCTCTGCCCCACGCCAGGCTCCGTCTGCGACTGTCTACTGCCAGACGTGTGACTACAGAGACAAACTAAAATGTTGTACTCTATAACATACAGAGATTCTCACTCTTTCATATAAGTGATATGCTACACATAATATAAACTAAACATAATGTTCTATATTTCACATGGTAGAACATATCACACAAAAGGAAGAGTATAATATATAATCACATAATTATCACTAACTACGTACGATAATAATGTCATCACAATACGTATGCACTGGCATCACAACGTGGCACTCACAACTCACTTCATTGTCATAACTCACTTCATTTCACAACCCACAGGTATTACATTTATAAATATGTTGTTTACATATGTAATATAATGTTATATACATGGATATTATATAATGCTTGTTTAACAAGATTAGACTGAACATTAACATCAAAGATTACTGAAATTTCGTACTTGGCTTGATGTTCAAAACGCCTGATGTCATTGATATTTCAGTAGTTGTTCTTTCACTTTTGTTTTAAATACCTTTTGGTTTGATATATTTCTAATATTTTCTGGTAGTTGGTTCCAGATCGCCAGTCCTCGGATTTGAATATTTCTTGTCCCGGTTTCTGTATTCGATTTTTTTATTATTATTTTGCCTTGTTACGTTACCTGTTGTTTGTATAGGTAATAGCCAATTTGGGTAATTTCCTTGTATTATTTTATGGATCAGAATATACGTGTCATATTTGTATTTTTGTTGTACTTTTAACCATTTTAGTTTGTTTATATGTGGTGTGATGTGGTCACATTTATTTACATTTCCCAGTGCTACTCTTGCCGCGAAGTTCTGTAGTTTCTGTGTCCTTTGTATTTGTGTTTTGTATGTGGAGCCCCAGATGTTTAGACAGTAATTAAGGATACTAAGTGTTAGTGTTTGTATAACAGCAATTCTTGTTTCTGTGGGAATTTTATTTTTTACATGATTCAAGTATATCAGTGTGCCCATTACTTTTCTGGAGATGTGATCAATGTGTGTCTCGAATGTTATGTATCTGTTTATGTGTACCCCTAGGTTTTTTACTGTTGTGTTGGCTTTGGTGTAGCAACCTTAGAAATCTATTACTGTATCCGTGGGTATTTTTGCTATGTCTGACGGCTGCCTATGAAAATTCATTGTCTTTTGTGGCTTTAGTTTAAGGCCATTCATATCGAAGTAATATTTTCTAGGTAGGGTCTGTTTGGTCTTTTCTATCAATTCAGTTAGATTATTTACAGAGGCAGGGTGAAGAAATTGAGAGTCGTCGGCGTACTGAACAAGAAGACAGATTGATGACAGATCATTTATGAATATAATTAATAAGATTGGGCCAAGAATGGACCCTTGTAGAACACCGAATGAAACTGATTGCTTTGATGATGACAGCTAACTTTTGAACCAAAAATGATCAATTTCGTGATTTGTTAGTTTGTTTATAAGTAATTCATGGCTGACACTGTCAAAGGCCTTCGATAAATCACATAGAGTGAGCAAATTGATTTGGTTATTGTCTATGTTATTATAAATTTTATTTGTGACTTTTGGATATAAGGTTATTCGCTTCTAAAAATGTTGTTAATTTGTTTGCAACTATTTTCTCAAGAACTTTAGATATTACTGGTAGTATAGTAATGCGTTGATTCTACTCCCACGGAATTTGTCTTTTTTAAGTGTTTTATTGTTAGGATAATTGTTTCTACTATTGGTTGCGGTCTGAAGAAGTATGTTGTAGTGTTCGTTTCATTTATATTGTGTTGAGATGTGGGGGCGGTTGTCTGTTCAAAAGTGCGTCTACCTACTTCTGCAAAGAAGTTATTTAAGTATTCTATATTATTTATGGAATTTTGGGAAGTGTCTGTGTTTTGTTTCTTCCTAGGCAATAATGTATTTACTAGTTTCCACGTTTCGGCAGAATCGCTTCTGCATTTATTGAACTTATTTTAAAAATAATTAGTTTTCGCCCAGCGGAGGAGTGTTTTCACATTTTTCTTCTTTTGTTTGTATTCAGCCTGAAGGGTGTTGTCAAATCTGTTTATCTTGAGAGTATCATTTCTATCATTTATGGCCCTCTTAATGTCATTTATCCAGGGGGCGGGAGGACGCCTAACTGTTTTTGTTTTAAAAGGAGCGCAGGCATCGAGGCCGTTCTTTATCACGTTTGTAAGAATATTAACGTGTTTGTCAATGTCGTCAGTTGTTAAGATCTTTGACAGTGACGAGTCATCGGCTATAATATGTTGGCAGAATAACTGAGGATCGCAATGCGTTCGGTCGCGAAAGGTTTTATTGACTGGTTTTCGCTTTGTTTTTTTTTTCTGTATTTAAGGTCATGGTTATAAGCTCGTGATCAGCAATGTGGCATGGGATAGCGTCTGCGTGTAGTGTAATATCGGGTCTGTTTGTTATTATAACATCTCATATGGATGAGGTGTTTTCTGTAATCCTTGTAGGCTTCTTTATAAGTTGTTTATTTTTATTTTTTATTTATTTTTTTTATTTTTTTGTTAATAATCCCATTTAACTTTGCATTTGGTTTATTTAGATCGTCATTTAAATCACCGAAGATGAAAAGTGGTTTTCCCTTTATTGACATTTCTCTGATAATATTTTCTAGGTAGTCAAATGATTCTGTGGTGGCATGTGGGTGTATGTAGATTGTGCCGACGAGGAAGGAAGTTTGCATACTGCTTTGTACGGTTACCCAGATGTCCTCTACTGCTGTATGATTTAGAATTACAATCTTATTTGATTTAAGAGTATCGCTTACATATATGCAAACTCCACCTCCACGTCCTGCATCACATCTGTAAACATGAAAGTTTGGGATGCTGATGAAACTGCTTGATATTTCTTGGTGAAGCCAAGTTTCTCTAATACACAAAATATCAATATTTCTCTCTTAATTATCAATTTGATTTTTCGAAATGACCGAGGACGGACTGTGCATTGATGTGTTTTATTCTGATGGTGTTTATTGATTTGACCGCCGGATCTGCAACGTCAAACATTCTGCTCGGAGGGAGGGAGAGGACAAGAGAGGAGAGGAGAGAGAGAGAGAGAAAGATAAAGAGAGAGAGAGAGGGGGGGGGGGGGAGGGCAGGAGAGGAGAGGAGAGAGTGAGAGCAAGCGAGAGAGAGAGAGAGAGAGAGAGAGGGAGAGAGAGATAGAGGGGGGGGGGGAGAGGAGAGGAGAAGAAACATAGAGGAGAGGAGAGAGAGAAAGAGAGAGGGGGGGAGGTAGAGTTCATGAATTTAATTTCATGAATAATCCTTTATCCAATAACTTTAGGGCCAAAATCAACTCAGTTACAGTATTAAGTAAATATGCAATTATCAGTTTTTATACAACCCCATTCTATAACAATACTTGAAATACCAACATAAATAATGAATATGTTGTTCGCCCATGCAAGAGAGAGAGAGGGTGGGGGAGGAAATGAGATTGTCATATTATGATATGTAAAAGGATATTCTCTTCCATGTACTTTCACATCTGAAGTAGCTTCTTGAGGTCTGAAATTAATTTAAAAAAAACTGTAAATGCATCTGTCTACGTTCACCATGCCATAACAATGAATATGTATAAATAACGGATTTGATATGGCACACGTGCGTATATCATGTTCCACGTAGGACATGTTACCCCAAGTACATGCCTCTATTATTACTCTAACTGACTGGAATTCACCTGAGCCAATTATGTAAGCTTTCCCTGAGGATGTGGTAGTCGGATTAGCCTGATCTGATGATATTCTGATACATATGCATGGAAATGTTAGGAATATTTAGGTGTGTTTTATATACGTTCTTGCTTATGGATCTGTAAATAGCTTACTTTATTTATCATACGTATTTCATTATCCCTGTCTAAGGTATGATGAACTCTGATTTTCGATGGCAAAACCCTTACATATATTGCAAATGATTATGATTATAAAAGAACGACAATAAGAATTGCTGGAGCAGAAGCACACATAAAGTATAACCATTTTTCTTCTCCGAAACTTGTGCAGGAAAGATGTATCTCGACAATGATTCTTTAACCAAATTTTCCGCCGGGTACAGCGGGGTACACTAAAATACTCTCAAAATGTAGACTGCAGCAAACATTCCCTGCGACGTCTGAATAAAAATGAGGCAAGGGGGAGGGGGATTGTCTATGACATGATTTTGGCCAAGAACAAGTCCTCAACAACAAGAGTGAGGAAACGGAAAAAAAAACCTCTGAAACACCACTGTTACTTCAGCACAGTAAACTTTCTCAGAGCGCGCACGTGCCTTCAGTTAAGATTGAAATTATTGTTCCACACTGTCTGCGGAATGGGCCCCATAATGAATAGAGATAGAGGGATATTGGGCCGTATATACTCCAGGCTATGAGCACTGTTCAGACGTTCCATTCTTGTTTACGTCGAGCCTTCAGCAGACGGAATATTCCTTCCTAGGGAAAGATCTCCAAGCTGCAAGAAGATGCCACCAGAGCACCGCGGATGCCACTTTCCTACAGCAAACTAGACCGCGGGGCATTACGTATCTCCGCGTAAATCCTGCCACGAGGTGAGAGGAACACGAGTAGTGAGGTCATTGTCACCCCCTGGCTTCGGATTACCGGCTCAGCATTTTACGACCGGGGACCAAGTACCGGTCTGTCGCTGCGGTCCGTGTGATGGCGGTGCTGACGAACCTCATCTCCCGCTAGCACTGTAACATTCCCCAAGTTCATTGTCTTAATATTCGTTTTATGTATGTGTCAGCGTAGGAAGCCTTGTGCAGTATACCTCAGTGAATATCTAAACAGACTGATGAATAAATATAGAGATATATAAATGAATGCATAAATAGATAGATGAATAAGTGAACAAAGATATATAAATCAATAAATAAACGTTAAAAATCAAATATCTTATCTCACGCTAAAATATTTGCATCCGCCTCAGTACGTGAAACCCCCGACACAGGACACAAACTACACGCATCCTCACGCAGAGAGAGAGACCCTAACCCACAAACTCTCCCACAAGTACACCCGTAAAATAAACCTTAAAAGGTAACGCCCGCGCCCGCAGAACAACTCCACCGCCACACAGATTGTAACAAACATTCGCAGCAGTTACAACAAACGCAACAGAATCCGCATCTCTGTTTCCCAGATAGGTCCGTCACGGTGAAATATCAGTCAATTTCCCAGGGATCTGCGACCAGCCTTTCCCTGTCAAGATCTTTATTTGAATACAGAACTGTTATCCTCCCGATCTGGCAGACCCCGAGCGTGTAATTGCTGAAGAAAAACGGAAAAGAAGGAGAGAGAGAGAGAAAAAAAAAAAAAAAACACGTTTAAAAAAAGAGTGAACATACGTTGGCAACGTGTGGGAGAGATTTACAGCGGTGATTTCCAAAGATCGAGACCTTTTTTTTTTCTTTCTTTTTTTAATTGGTCTTTTTCTTTTTCATTTTTTTGTTCTTTTTTCTCTGCCGTACTATTTGTTTTCCTATTTGATCTCTTCTTTTGTTCACAATTTTGGGCGAATCGTTCACGTGCGCGTTATTCCGCCATGTAAATATTTATAGTGTACATGTCCTTACGACCAATTTTGAAATGGATACGCTCTCTCCCTCACATACAGTCAGGAGGAATCACAGATTAAAGGTCATAATAAAATCAATGAATACGAGGACGAAAATAATTATCTTTAACATGATCCTCATCCGTAATATCATAATCAACATAAAATGAATATCGATATTATCATTATTATCATTTCAATATTATATTATCATTTTATCCTTACTGAAACAATATTATTATTTTAAGCATTATTATCATTATTGTTCATATTATTATTATTATTATTATTATTATTATCATTAACATATTATTTATTGTTGTTATAATTATTACTAACTTTCATAATAAAAGTAATGATAATAATAACAGTAATAAAAATATTATTGTTATTACTATCACCATCATCATCATCATCATCATCATCATCATCATCATCATCATCATCATCATCATCATCAGCATCAGCATCAGCATCATCATCGTCATCGTCGTCATCATAATCATTATCACCACTATAATGACCTTTAATATTATCACTATCATTAACTTCTCCACTACCATCCTCATCATTATAATTATTATCACTTCTCTTTATCTTACTTCAATAATTATCATAACTAATTCAATCGCGAAACATAACACAAGTTAACGATAAAATAATAACAAAGGTAAAATAACCGTTCACGAGGAGTTCAAGCAACAAACCAGAGAAGAAAGTCGTGCCAAAATCCATGTGAATATGGATATGGTTCTGGTATATCGAGCATGGATATCAGACTACACACACACACACACACACACACACACACACACACACACACATATATATATATATATATATATATATATATATATATATATATATATATATATATATATATATATCATATATATAACATATATCATACAGTGTGTGTGTGTGTGTGTATGTGTGTGTGTCTGTGTGTGTGTGTGTGTGTAAGAGAGAGAGATAGATAGATAGAGAAAGAGAGAGAGAGAAAGCAGTACTAAACTAAAGTATCATGGACACTTTATGTGAAAAGAAAAGATATCAGGGAAGAAAAGGAAAATGGCCATATATCATAATAGCCCTTTTTTCATCATCATGATTCACAACCATACTTCAAACATTACCAGTAGCTTCATCCATCAAAAAAATGTGGCTACTATACAGAAAGGGCTATTTTCCCTCAGCAAAATCCACCATAGCCAGCCCAAGTAATCGAGATACCAGATACTTTTTTTTTTTTCCTTCCTCGAATTCTGTGAGAAAGAAACGATACCTTCCCCTAACCGCTCTAAAATTGAGTTATTGGTATTGGTTCCGAGCGATAAAGAGAAATTTATTCGGTCTTTAGACTTCCCCGCAGATTATTTGAGCTTTTGCCTGAAAGATTAAACCCACCGAGCTGAATGGAGGCTTTATCATATAGATTAATTTGTTTATGGGATGTTACCGACTTATGAATGTTGTCTCTAATACTTTGTAACAGTATATCCCGATAAATAAGACAATAACATGTATAAAATGATAATAGTATAACCATAATGCTGTAGAAAAAAAAGTCAATAAATATAAATAAAGATATAAGAAGGAGCAATAACCATACGTACAAAGCAGCGATAACTATAATGATATTGATGATATTACTGAATAAAGTAAATAATTTCATAGCTAAAAAATAACGATAATTCCCGTGTTTTTTGACTTCCGAGATTTCCGATTAAAGTAAAACCAAGCATCAGATTTCAAATAAGCTTCCAAATCTCCTTGATAGTCGAGAGGAGTCGACAGTAGCGATTTCGCTAAGTCTCCGGGGCTCGCGATGTGACCCAAATTTATCGGCAGCTTTGGCGGAGACGAATAAATTTCACGCGGAACATACTTGGGGAATCTGAAGCTGCTGAATTTTGTCTTTAGTCAGAAGAAGTGACTGGAAAAGGCCTGAAAGTTTTTTTTCTGGCGGAAAGAGGAATATATATATATATATATATATATATATATATATATATATGTATAACAATCCTCCCTGACCTGGCCTCGAACCTAGGTCATTCCGGGTATGAGACCGGAGGGCCAGTACTAAACCAACCATGCCACACGACCCACTAAAAGGAGTGTGCACCTAGGATCTAACTAGCTTCCATAGACATTACCTATCTATTCATACATGCCAATTACATTTCTTTGATTTACGAAAACATTTTACGTTATCTTATTTTGCTGTTACTAATGTTTATAATATCATAATATTTATAATGTCTTTCATAAAAATAACACTATCGATATCCATAGCACTAGTAAAAAACACATTTTTCCCGCCAATTCAAATCAGGTAAGGTCACAAGGTCTACTGATTGACACCTTTGTGGCTAAGCAATAGCAGAGTCATCTATGTGCAGAACCATTTCACAAAAAAAAAAAAAAAAAAATGAACACAGCATTTTCCCCATTTTTTATTCATTTTCCACGGCGGCATTGGGTTAAATACATGCGCTCACATATATGCACACACACCTACGCATATAGACAAATATGTTCACACAGCTCTATGGTATATCCATATCCCTAGAATTTACAAAAAGAGGGGAAAAAAATATATATAAAAATACTAGGATAAAAAAAAAACTGGAAATACAGTATACCGAATGACATATATTAGATACGTATAGCAGACTAACATCCAACTTGTCTCCTACAATTAAAGAACATACCACAAACCATACAATAAAACAATAACTCTATTTCTAACCGTTTTTCTCCAAGTAAAAGTACCCCCTTTTGAATGTAACATCACATCTTCTGTACCCGAAATACCAGTTTAATTAAGGTCTCTCTCTATAGGCTAGTCCACATGGGGACTCCTCTTCTATTGAGATATATGGACCTTCTATCCTCTTCCTTCATTTCAGTCTCCTATTGTAGGTGAGGGCGAGGGTTCAGCGGAGGAGAGATTGGAGGACCGATCATTGGAAGATTAGGAAAAATGGGAACTTAGGTACAGAGTTCTTTAGTTATTTTTGTTGTTTTTGTGATTGCTATTTTGATGATTATTTAAGTGATTTGTTTCTGTTATTATTGTCATTATTATCATTATTATTATTATCGTTATTATTATAATCATTGTTATTATTACAACTATTATTATTATCATTATTGTTATTTTTATTATTGTTGTTAATAATATTATTACTATCATTATTATCATTATTATTATTATTATTGTTGTTGTTTCTATCATTATTATTATTATCATTATTATTGTTTATTATTCATATTATTATTATTATCAATATTACTATTATTATCATTATTATTATTATTATTATTATTATTATTATCTTCAT
>NC_061841.1:21288921-21291421 GCF_019202785.1 Penaeus chinensis
TTTGCTAAAATAACCCTTAATTGGATTCACACAACTCTGACCAGGTGGGCGAGAAAACTACACTCTCTCGGCCCCCGCGTAAAAGAAAAGTAATTTCAACCCACGAAATGATTAATAAATCCACAGCAAACGTCCATGATATCAACAAAAAGAATTATGAATGTTGAGGAGATTCATTTAAAAAAAAAAAATGCATCCAACTTTAGATTCTTTAATTAAAACCTCAAGACCATTCGGTGTTCGCGCTAGATTTATAAGACTTTCGAGTAATTGCACGAAAATGTGTGTGTGCGTGTATGTGTGTGTGTGTGTGTGTATGTGTGCGTGTGTGTGCGCGTGTGTGTGTGTGTGTGTGTGTGTGCATGGATGTTTTTGTGGTTGTTGAGTCTTTATATCAAAACCCTTTTCGTTACGTTTGATATACAGTCTACGGAGTCATGCTCCACATTTCAATATGTATTAGACTTATTTATCACGTGCTTATTATCATTATAATCATTATTATTATCATTATCATAATTATTATTATTATTATTATTATTATTATCATCATTGTTGTTATTAACGTTATTATTATCATATTTATATAATCATTATTATTGTTATTATTATCATTATCATCATTATTATTATTCCTACTATTATAATTTTACATAGCATTTATACAGCTACTATGATCACGAAGACACATGTCGAATAATTTGAAAACAAAGGCCGTTAAGGAATAAAGAAGATTTGTTTATAAAATTCCAGAGATTTCTCATTTATGAAATTAATTATATTCTGTTTGTAGCTTATTATTGGAACATTGTTAATGTCGTATATAAAGATAGGATTATTTCAGATTATTACATATATGTCTGTTGTCTGTGTGTGTGTGTGTGTGTATGTGTGTGTGTGTGTGTGTGTGTGTGTGTGTGTGTGTCTGTGTTTGTGTGTGTGTGTGTCTGTGTGTGTGCTTGTGTGTGCGTTTTTTGTGTGCGTGTGTGTGTGTATGTGTGTGCGTTTTTTGTGTGCGTATGTGTGTGAGTGAGTGTGTGTGTGTGTATGTGTGTGTGCGTTTTTGTGTGCGTATGTGTGTGTGTGTGTGTGTGTGTGTATGTGTGTGTGTGTGTATGTGTATGTGTGTGTGTTTGTGTGTGTGTATGTGTGTGTGTGTATGTGTGTGTGTGCATGTGTGTGTCTATGTGTGTGTATGTGTGTGTGTTTGTGTGTGTGTATGTGTGTGTGTATGTGTGTGTTTTTGTGTAAGTGTGTGTGTGCGTGCTTGTGTGTGTATTCATGCATAAACGCGTGTTTGTGTGTGTGTGCTTGTTTTAACCATGCGTGGGACCGCCGCAAGCTAATCGGCAACACACCATCGACTCGGGTAGCACAGTGGCCTCGTATATCCGACATGCTCATTATAACTTTGCTACGAATAATCAGCGGCGACCATTCAATGCCGGCGAATGTGACTGCCAAACTGCAAGGATTCGATTAACAGAGTAACTTTGTCGAGATGCGAGAATGAAATCATTCAGTAACACCAGAGTAACAAGAGCCGGCCTCAAATGGTATTATTCTTTCATTACGCAACATTAAGGCATGTTCAGTGAAGGGTTCAGTCTCCCCTAATAATATATTGTAATATCGACAGTTATCAGTGGACAAGTCAGTGATTCATTTTCTCCCTGTTCTTCTCTCTATTTCGTCTTCTTCTTCTTCTTCTCAATTCTTTTAGTTCTTCTACTGCCTTTTTCTTCTTCTTCTCCTTCTTCTGCTCTTCAACTTCGTCTCAATTCTTTTCTTCTTCTTCTTCTTCTTCTTCATCCTTTCCTCGTCCTTTTTCTTCTTTTAATGCTAATTCTATTTCTTAATCGTGTTATTCACTGATAGATTACATGGGTAAGAAGGAAAGAAACATTATCATTCTCATTACTGGAATTACTTTGATTTCGTTAGGGTTGTTTTTATCATTTTCATCATCATCATCATTATCATTATTTCTATAATTATATTAGTGATAATGATAATGCTTACTATTATTACGATTTTTCATATTATTATTGGTATTAAAACAATAATGATAATAATAATGATAATAATAATAATAACAATAATGATAAAAATAAGAAGAATAATAACAATAATGATAATAATAATAACTCCCGTTATTATTATTATTATTATCATTATTATTATTGTTCTTGTTATTATTACTATTATTATTATATCGATAATAATGATAATTATAATAATAACAATAATAAATTAAGATAATGATAAATATAATCATTATTATTATTATCATTATTATTATCATTATTATTATTATTATTATTATTATTGTTATAATTATCATTATTATTGTTATTATTATTATCATGATCATTATTATTATTATTATTATCATTATTATTATTATCATTATTATTATCATTATCATTATTGTTATTATTATTATCATCATCATCATCATCCTTGTTACTATTACTAGCATCATCATCATCATCATCAC
>NC_061841.1:21303921-21306421 GCF_019202785.1 Penaeus chinensis
ACACACACAGACATATATATATATATATATATATATATATATATATATATATATATATATATATATATATATATATATATATATATATATATATATATATTTATATTTATATATATATACATATACTGTATATACACTGCGTTCCTAAAATGTTGCAGCAACGTATTTAGAGTGCGTCCAAGTGACTAGAGATATAATGGCAATATTTTTGCGTTATTTTCAGTGAGTTACCAATAGGAACACACATAGACTGATATATGTGAAGAACTATACATTCTAGAAAGTTAGTCGCGCCTGTGATTTTGAACGGCTCAGAAAGTAAAAACCATTGTCATTTCCCCTTTTCAATAGCATTAAGCCCTATATAGACACGGCCGTAAATCGTTTATATCCAGTGCTCCAGCGAGCGGCGTGTTCCATATTTCCCCAATGATTTATAGCTGTTATATAATGGAAACGCTAATTATGCTTGGGGATTTCTCTTCGCTGCTCATAAAATAAACGGATATGAAATAAATGCAGGACATTTTTATAATGTTTAATATATATATGTTAATTCATGATTATGATAGTTGTGACTTGATTAGCTGACTTTTTAAAAATAAAGCTGAGATTTCCCAAAAAGATATGCCACTATCTTGCCACTTCCATTTCATAGCAGTGAAATTAGATTTGCCATGTATGGTGATATGAACTAGTGACAGCAATATGTTTAGGCTGTCTAAGGATCAAATTTAAATATATTGATATTCGCTGATAATAGATAATAAGACAAATAGACAATCCATTAAATCAACATTTACATATATACGTATATACATGCATATGCATATAAATATATAAACATGTGCATATACTTAGACGTAACCGTAGACATGAACATCTACAGACATCGACATAGACATTTATTTAAGCATATACAGACATAATCATACACAAAGACAATAACAAAAAAAAATTGGCAAAAACTTCGACACAGACAAGCCATAAAACCCACACATAAAAAAATGACCCGTAGCAAAAAGAACATGGTGCTTATTTACACGGGAAAGCTCAAAAAATTCCAAGCCTCGGTTTCTCAGTCCGACTTGTCTCACGAGATTCGAGGTCTGATGTGCCCTGGGAGCAGGAGATGGATTGCTTGTCTCCTCCTCGGTTCGTGTGATCCACCTTTTGCCTTTTTGTTGATGTGGAGGAAGTGCTTTGTTTTTAGAGTTTTACTCTTATTTTTTAGGTTTTACAGTCTTCTCCACAAAGACTTCGATGAGAAACGGATTAATAAGATAAAAGATTTACATTCTTTCTCCCTCGGTTCCCCTGGACTTTATCCGCTTTATATCCTCTTTAAAAACCTAAAGTAAAGGTAAAAACAAAACAAAAATGAGACCAGCGGTTATACACTTTCCCGTCAAACACAACACACACACACACACACACACACACACACACACACACACACACACACACACACATATATATATATATATATATATATATATATATATATATATATATATATATATATATATATATATATATATTACAAACTTTCACCCAAATATTCCAGTAATAAAAAAATATAGTAAACACTTGTTCGCTTTTCTTTTTGCCTCTGGTATTCCCCAAAGACTTCAACAAAGATAAAAACATAAATAAAACAAATAATAAAATATCGACTCTGCACACTTTCGGCCAAAACCTCCAATAAAAACAAAGCTAAAAGTAAGAAAACAAAAACAATGACAATTTCATACACTTTCTCCCTCGGTTCCCCTGGACACGCACTCCTCCTCAAGCTCCACTGACCACGTCTCAAGAGGTTCCTTGAGTTCCGCTGACAAAACTTCACGCCCCTGTAACTCTGTGTCTTTCTCCTCCTGCCGTTTGTCTTGTTCTCCACTCTCATGTTTTCTGGTTTTCTTTTTATTTGTCTGTTTGTCTGATCATTTGTCTGTCTTCCTGTCTCTGTCATCTCTCTTTCTCTCCCTCACTCTCTCTCTCTCTCTCTCTCTCTCTCTCTCTCTCTCTCTCTCTCTCTCTCTCTCTCTCTCTCTCTCTCTCTCTCTCTCTCTCTTCTCTCTCTCTTCACTTCATTACTTCATCGTTCTCATTGTCTATCTCTTCTTTGCGTCCCGGTCCCTATCGCAGTTTCTATTTTGTTCAAAGGTTTAAATACAATAAAATAAAAAGAGTTTTGCATGTATGCCTAAAGCACACGTACATTCATCTCTATTCCACATCTATCGCCGATAACTATGCTGACAGCGAACATCAAAGGAAAAAAAAACGACTACAAAGGCAACAAGAAATGATAATAAAAATGATGATAAAAGAATAAATAAAAAGTTCGTATTCCTGGCTGCGTTTTATGGATGAATATGCATATGTGTGCTACATATTGTATGTGCATAGTTATTCGTATACAGTGTCCGTGCACGCATACACACACACACACACACATACACACACACACACACACACACACACACACACACACACA
>NC_061841.1:21313921-21321421 GCF_019202785.1 Penaeus chinensis
TATCTCTCACTCACTCAGTCACTCCTCTCTCTCTCATTCATTCCTCTTTCACTCACTCCTCTCCCCTCTACCTATCTATCTATCGATCCTTCACTCACCCCTCTCTCTTTCATTCACTTCTCTCTCACTCACTCCTCTCCCTCTATGTATCTATCTATTTATTTATCTATCTATCTATCTATCTATCTTTCTCTCACTCACTCCTCTCTCTCTCATTCGTTCCTCTTTCACTCACTCCTCTCCCTCAATCTATCTATCTATCTATCGATCCTTCACTCACTCCTCTCTTACTCACTCTTCTCCCTCTATCTATCTATCTATCTATCTATTTATCTATCTATCTGTCTGTCTATCTAGCTAATTATCTATCTATCTATCTCTCACTCACTCACCCCCTCTTCTCTTATTCGCATATCTTGTCCTTATCTGCCCCTTCTTCTCTCCGTCACATCCGACACTTATCTTCCCTGGCCCGTAGTAAGCCAGCCACGCATCACCCCAGCTGTAATCTCTCTCTCACTCACTCCTATCTCTCTCTCCATCTTTCCCCTCTACCACTCGCATGTCTTATCCATCTTGCTTCTTTCCCTCTCTCTCCATCTTTCCCTTCTACCACTCGCATGTCTTATCCATCTTGCTCCCTTCCCTCTCTCTCCATCTTTCCCCTCTACCACTCGCATGTCTTATCCATCTTGCTTCTTTCCCTCTCTCTCCATCTTTCCCTTCTACCACTCGCATGTCTTATCCATCTTGCTCCCTTCCCTCTCTCTCCATCTTTCCCCTCTACCACTCGCATGTCTTATCCATCTTGCTTCTTTCCCTCTCTCTCCATCTTTCCCTTCTACCACTCGCATGTCTTATCCATCTTGCTCCTTTCCCTCTCTCTCCATCTCCTCCGCCACACTCTTTTTATCTCGTTCTCCAATAAGTCAGCCACACGTCATACCAGCCGTAATCTCTCACTATCTCTTGTCTCTCTTTCTCACTCATCTCTTTCCATTCCCTTTCGCACATCTTATCCATTTTGTTCCTGTTCCCCTTCCCCTTCTTTTCCTCCCTCCCTCTTCGGCACACTCCATCCCGGCCTTAATATCTCTCATCACATTCCTCAGCATTCCATTGCGTTATATCATTCCGCTCTCACTTTTAACTCACTTTCAACTCTCATGAGACGCGATGCGATGCTCCGCTTCGCTATCATTGACGAAATTCATGGACGACAAATTAATTCAAGGCATGTCTTAGTTCATCGAACGTGGAAGTGAGGGTAAAGGTTCTTCCTGTGTGAATGATAGCATATGATTTCCATTATTCAGTTGATTTCTTTTATTGTGTTTTGTTTTTCTTGTTGTGCATGACCGTGTGTTCTTTTGTGTTGAACTTACATGAGCAAAACTAACTAATATACTAAGATTACACAGAGGGAAAGACGTGAATGTCAACAATGAGACGGAAGAGCTTGTTGTCGTGTGTGTAGAAATCTATGGAAAATTTTGCGCAAAGTCAGATTTGGTCCAGTCTGCAGGCGTCTACAACTTATGTTGTCAATGTGTACACCCCAAGACGCGTGGTGAGAAGACGCTTGCACTGTAGCGTGAGTGTTGGGGGAAATACCTAAGAAGCAATTATCCACGAAAAATATTATAAAATGTTATGTGAATCTTGTGTTTATACTTGACATTTACTTTTGTACTACATAATGATTTAGTTTAAAATTCGGGCAACATCGTGTGTGTGTTTATGTGTATTTGCGTGTGCGTGTGTGAAAGAATGAGTGGGAGAGCGAAACGCGTGTATGTATGTATGTATGTATGTATGTATGTATGTATGTATGTATGTATGTATGTATGTATGTATGTATGTATGTATGTATGTATGTACGTATGGTTGTATGTATGTGTACATATATACGTTGATAAAGAAGAACACGTATATGGCAATATGACCCCCCCCCCCCCAACACACTCTCTCTCTCCCACTCATTCCTTGACACATACGCACGCACAAAAAAAAAAAAACACATTAATAACCATAAACACGATATACACGAAATCATCTTCTTCGCTGCCACAAGTAGCAATTTTTAGTCATAGAGCTATCATTACAAAAATAAAAAAAATAAAAATAAGATAAGATTATTAAATCATAGGAAAATTAAAAATTTTCGAATGACTGCGGCATTTAATAAACATGATCCCCGTTTTACGTCACACATTATTTCCAGTGTTTTGAGTGAGCCTCCATGGGGGGTGGGGGTGTCAAGTTAGAGGAAGAGTTGGGATTTGGACTTTTTTTTTTTTTTCTTCTTTCCCTTTCTTTCTTTTCACGTTGTTGTCTGCCCCTATATATCATGTAGTGCGTCCACTTCAGCAAAATGACAAACAAGCAACTGATCTCTCACCCCCTGGTACTTTTCCTCATCAGTTGACGCTCAATATGTCATATTATCTATGTTCGTTATTTCTAAAACTCATTTACAATATCCATCATTTTACACTGTCTCTTTCTCTCTATCTATCTATGTATCTATATATCTATCTATCTATCTATCTCTCTCTATCTATCTATCTATCTCTCTCCAAGGTGAGTTGCCAGCTACTCTTTTGCTGAGACTTAACGGAGTATAGTGACGTCCTTCAAAGTTTTGATTCGTTATTTTACACTTTTACGGTTCTGCAGCTTAAGGCGTCAGTTGAAAAGGCAAATATGAACATCTTTCATCTCTTTTACCAGGAATTGTTTTCAGGTATATGTTTTAACACTTTAAATTATTGAAGTAATAAGTATATGAGGTAAAAAAGAGTGGACAGCTTAAATCCCTCATGTAAGGAATTATTTTCAGGCTCAGTATGTATTGATATTGTAGAAGTGAAGTTATCATTAAGTTGGTGTACTACTTTTCCTTTTATTACATTGTTGATATGTATGGGTATGTTATAGACCTCCTTACACCTTCTATTTTGAAAGTCGAAAAGATAATCAGTATTTTGTTAAAGGAAAGAGCACACAAAGTTATTTCTTTATACTATGACAAAACCCGGCTTTGCTCTTGCCTGTTAGTACATAGTATATAAAAATCCAGCGGCGAGTCATTCTTTTGTACAGCCAAACATCTGCAATTATAAGCTTACCAACCAAATATGAGACGGTCATTATTGTCCGGAATGATGTTTAAATGTAATAGTGAAAACTATAACCCTTGCTTAAGGTATCGAAAATGAGCAAGCAGCATGTCTATAATGATTCGATAAAGACCATCGCTAAATGTATATGAAGTCACCCCTCCAGTGTTGCTAAAATTCACATCGGACATGCTTTGGATTAAGTAAAAAGTAACCTGAAAACTGCAAGTAATTGTACATTATTCTATTACTACAATCAAACTAATAAAAGCACAAAACGCTACAAAATCTTAATAAAAACCAACCCAGTATCAAATGCAACGAGACGATTTTTCCCCAAAAGGCAAGCGACCAGCGGAGCGACGGATCCGCGCAATCCGCTGGCCGCTTGCGAGCGCCATTTCCTTGCAGGTGCACACTCATGCGTGGGCAGGATATTGCAAGGGCCTAGGCCTTTTTTTTTACAGAGGCTTTTTTAAAGGAGCGTTTTTTTCTCCCTCTTAGTAGAGCAATCTCCCCCCTCTATTTTACGTTTGGCAGGGGAGTTTTCAGACTGAGGGGGAGCGTTGGCATATTTTCCAAGCTGCTGGTACTTTTTAATTTTTCCTTTCGCAAAGTTCTTTTTCTTTTTCTTGTCGACTTTTTTTTTCAAGGTCAACTTTAAAGTTTATTTTTTTTCCCATACGAAATTTGTCTTTAATTCCGTTCTTTGTTTATCAATATTTATATCGTGTGTACTGTTCTTTTTTCACATCAAATCAAAATCTAAATATGATTCGCCATTTCCCACAAATAACAGTAAAGGAAAAATGAGCGCTTTGACAACAAAAATAAATATTAATGAGAAAATCATGTATGCTAAAAGGACAACATATAAATGTCACTCTAATAATAGAAGAAAAAAAGTCACGCGGATATATATTTTTTTATTGTATATTTTTTATTTTTTTAAGAAATAGGAAAATAATAGCAAAGTAAAAATCACGAATAGTAACTTTGGAGTAAATAAATTCTAACAAAACATATTTTCCCTCCCTTCCTAGTATGCTTTCTAAAACGAACTATCGGCGCTGCTTTTCCTTTGACATTCCTCTTTTTCGAAAAATTTGTCACGAGCTGCTGCATCCGAGGATTTGTTCATCCCAGTAGAACGAAGGGGAATTGTTCAGCTTGTTGTTCTTTCCAACTTACCGCACCTCCCCCTCCAGTTCACAGTCAGTTTCCTTTGCAAATTGAAAAATGCAAAATGAGTGAATTCCTGGTGACAATAGACTGTTTTTTTTTTTCTCTCTCTCTCTCTCTCTCTCTCTTTCTGTTTCGCTCTCGCTCTTGTTCTTTCTGTTTATTCATATTTATTGATTAATTTTACAATCTGTGACGAAGCAAAGAGTTCTAAGATTTTTGTGGCTAAGAACAAATTCCCTATTTCTACTTTACGACTGTTAGAAAAAGAATATCAGTGCTGTCTTTGAGAATATGTCTGTGTGCATATACATTCATTCATTCATTCATTCATTCATTCATTCATCCATTCATTCATTCATTCATTCATTCATACATACATACATACATACATACACATATACATACGTACATACATACATACATACATACATACATATATACATACATACATACATACATATATATATATATATATATATATATATATATATATATATATATATATATATATATATATATATATATATATATATATATATATACAGACATATTCATATATGTATAATTCAAACAAATGACACACAACAGAACAAAAATATATATATATCCATCTATCTCTCTTTTCCTCTCTGTCTCCTCTCCCCCAAGCTCTCTCATCTTATCTACCAATCTAATAATCTTTCTATCTTTCATTATCTCTCGTCCCGCCGTGTGTGGTTTCCCCGGAGGCTTCGGAAACATTTCCAGGGATTGAGCAAGGGAGACAGAACCCCGCCGTTGCTGTAGCGTTTACTTTCCTTAATAGCTCCCTTTATTCCATTTGTTTTGCCGCTGTGTTCGTGCCAGACGATAATTTTGCTTAAAGGAACTAAATTGAATGTTTTGATTTAGACAGCTTTAGACAGCTAAGACATTTTATCTTTAGAATTGTTTTGAGGATAATGTTTCCCTGGTGTATTGTATATATAATTTTTAATTTATATGTTGGGTCTTTGACATAAATTAAGCAAATCTCTGTTAAAGTTGAATCTATGTCTCTGTATGAAAAAAATAAAATTAGATGAGGATTTTTCAATTCCTTTGGTCGCTGTTGCATAGACAATGTAGTTTAAGGAATTAAAAATATATTGTAAACCATTGTTCGTAAAGTTTAATATTTACATGAGGATCGCAAAAAGTCTAGAAAACAAAGTAACTCATTTTCGTCGATGAATAAACACATGCAGCTTGCATTCTCCTTATCTATCTATCCCTTTAACTATCTACTTATCAGGCTATCGATCTCTATCGATTTCTCTATCTCGCTCAATAGCTCCTCTTGCTTTCTCATACACTCACTCCCTCTCTTTTTCACTCTCTCTCCCTTCTACTATTCGCTTACCTTATCCTTATCTGCCCCTTTCCCCCTCGCTCCGTCATCCCAGTCGTAATCTCTCAATAATTCCTGTCTCTCTCTCTCTCTCTCTCTCTCTCTCTCTCTCTCTCTCTCTCTCTCTCTCTCTCTCTCTCTCTCTCTCTCTCTCTCTCTCTCTCTCTCTCTTCATCCATTTTGACCCTTTCCCCTTCCTTCCCTCCCTCCCTCCCTCCCTCTCCGCCCCACTCCATCCCGGCCTTAATATCTCTCATCACATTCCTCAGCATTCCATTGCGTCATATCATTCCGCTCTCACTTTTAACTCACTTTCAACTCTCATGAGACGTGATGCAATGTTCCGCTTCGCTATCATTGACGAAATTGACCTAATGAATTCAAGGTATGTCTTAGTTTATCGAACGTGGAAGTGAGGGTTAAGGTTCTTCCTGTGTAAAGCACATGCTTTTCATTATTCGGGGGATTTCTTTTATTAAGTGTTTTCTGTTTATTGTTGTGCATGGCGTGTGTTTAGCATTGGCAAACATATCTAATATATAAGAATTACACAGAGAAAGACAAATGTCAACAAGTAGACGAAAGAGGTCGATGACGTGTGTGTGTGTGTGTGTGTATGTGTGTGTGTCTGTGTGTGTGTGTGTGTGTGTGTGTGTGTGTGTGTGTGTGTGTGTGTGTGTGTGTAGAAATCTATGACATATTGTGTACATAACCCAAACTCAGATTTGGTCCTGTCTGCATGAGTCTACAAACTCACTTTGGTGTCGATCTGTACACTCGTGGTGAGTAGACGCTTGCACATAGGATTGAGTCTAACCATGGATTATGCAGTGTATGTGTAAGAGTGTTTACACACCGTAATATGAGTGTTGAGTGAGATAACTAAGCAATTTTCCACGAAAAATATTCACTTTGGTATTACATAATAATGTACTTTAAATTCGAGGCACAGCCTCTATCATTAACAACAGTTACTAAAATTAATAGATAGATAGATAGATAGACAGATAGATAGATGCGTTAATAAAGCAGAACGAACTTCCTAATCTGGAAAAATGCATGTACACGGCAATTTCTCGAACTCATGAATTCATTCATACACACACACATAAAAATCGCATTAAAAAAACATACACACACACGATGCCCTGTTATTGCACTAGAGTATGAAATTAATATTTCTTCGCTAGAACAAGAAGCATTTTTTGCTGTCGTAGATACGCTATAATTTCCAGAAGAAAAAGCTTCGAATCATAGAAAAAGGAATAATAATTTTCACTATTATATATATATATATATATTTTTTTTTTTTAATTTCTTTTGATTTGAGACCTGAAGCTATATATCCAATTTCATCAAAATGACAATCTGCCACCTTATCTCTCACTCTCTGGCAAGCCGATTCGCCAAGTCTCTCTATTATTTTAATTAGCCGATACTCAATATTTATGTGTACATTATGTTCGTTATTTATAATATCATTTTGCAATACCTCTATTATTCTACACTTCATTTTCATTTTTTCTCTCTCTAAAACTTCGTCCGAAGTGAGTCACTCTTTCATAATGATGTCGTTCAAATTCCCGTTTTTATTGTTTGTTTTACACATTTACGGTTCTGCAGCACACGTCAGGTGAGAAGGCATACGAGGAATTATGTTCAGGCATACGTTTTAACTCTGCAGAATCATTTGAATAATAAGATTTTTTGTTTTTAAATGGGCAGCTTCCACCCTCATATGTGGAATTATGTTCAGCCACAGTAGGTTTTGATACTGTAGAAGGGAAGTTATGGATGTCATCATGAAATTAGTGTAATACTAAT
>NC_061841.1:21338921-21341421 GCF_019202785.1 Penaeus chinensis
AGCAACGATTCATCTTCCATTAGCTATAACACGTCTTTAACAAACTTTTGATGGATTGGAGGCGATCGCGTGGCAATTTGATTTTTTTTATGTTATGAAACAATCTTTGACTTCTGAAATAAGTTCGTAGACATCTTGAAGTATGTATTTTTGGTCCGGACTGAAATACAAGAACATATGCATTGAAAATCACACAAACTAATAATCTATACAGATGTATATGCTCTTTGTGTGTATCTTCGTATTTACACAAGCATATATGCATTGTTTATAATGTTGACGGTAATGATAATAATCATGATAATGTTTGAAATGATAATTATTATAACTGATAAAAGCAAAATTATGGTGGTGATGATGATGATGGTGATGGTGAAGGTGATGGTGAGGGTGATGGTGATGATGATGATAATAATAATGATAGTGATGATGCTAACGATAACGATAGTGATGATGATGATGGTTATGACAACTTTAACAATACAATGATAATTGCACAAAAAAATACAAAAACATACAAGAACACACCAATAGTTTCATAGCTGAACCACCACCAATATTGATAACAGTAACATCAATACCCAGATACAACACAAACAACACAATTACAGGCACTTTGGACGAACCAGTACAAGGGCGTACCTGCATTCATACAAGCACGCCTGAAGATAACACAACACGAGGACTTGAATTAACATAGCGATGGAGTTAGGATCTCGTATGGAATGGTGAGGATCAGAGAGACAAACAGATCTATCGGTCAGGGTCGAAGGCGGTGGTGTGGCTGAGGTAAAGGCTTGTTGTGGATTTGTCTGCGGAAATAATTGGGTTTTTTATTATTATTATGATTGTTGTCTTTATTATTATTTCTGTTGTTGTTATCCTCATTATTATCATTATTATTGTTATTATTATTATCATTATTATTATCATCATTATTATTATTATCATTATTATTATTATAATTATTATTATTATTATTATCTTTATTATTATTATTATCATTATCATTATGGTTATTATTATTATCATCATTAATATTATTATTATCATTATTATCATTATTATTGTTACTATTATTATTATTATTACTATTATCATTATTATCATTATAATCATTATTATTATTTTCATTATTATTATTACTAGAACTTCTACTACTACTACTATTATGATTTTGTTTTTGTTGTCATTATTATTTACATCATTAATATTATAATAATTATTATTTTGTTGTTGTTGTTGTTACTAATACTGCTACTACTGCTGTTACTATTACTATCACTATTATCATCATCATCATCATCACCATCACTATCATCATTATCATTATTATTAAGATTGGTTTCATGATGAGGATGTTTGATTAGTTAAATGAGAAGTAAATGTTTAATGAGAGGATTATGTTGGACTAATTAGTGTTTCCTTAAAGAGCCTCTGCAATGGAAACTTTGGTAATGAGGATTAATAAAGATTATTAAAGCTGATGAACTGGATTTTCATCGAGGTGGATATGATGAGGATTAAGTGTTTTGATGTGCGAGTTGATGTGGATTTGTTTGATGGATTGGTAACTCATCTAATGAGAGTGAAATACATAGTGTGTTTATGTCCATTTAACGTCCAACAAATTAGGTAGAGGTTTCGAGATATATATATATATATATATATATATATATATATGCATATTTTTATAACAGTACTGCTTTTACTACCATTGTCATTGCTAACCTTGTATTTTTTTTCATGTTAATATCATCATAATCATAATAATATATATTTCATTATTATCATAGCCATGATTTATTTCTGTAATGTTTATGATAATTATAAAATTTCCATCATTATTAATGTTATTATCGATGTTTTTATTAGCGTTCTCATTGTTGTAGTTTAAGTTCTAATAATTACCATTTGCTTATAAACAAATGCATTATTGAAGGATTTGGTGTGCAATACCAAAAGATAAACTGCAGCAACTTCCTGCCTTGCGTTTTACTATGGCTCAGGGAAACCGAAAATTATGCATGATTTTGACTCTCCTTGTCATTCAAGATCCACGGTGCAGCAACTGGCTCATGATAAGGACCTTTACCCTGCTTAAAAATGTATGCAGTCATTTTCTTGGAAACTGAAGAGACGGGATTCTGCATAGCGCGTGTTGACTTTGCTCATAACCATATCGTCAGAAAAGTACATCTTTATCGAGAAGGACTTCTGTCTTTTCACTTCTGAATAAGGATTTCAGATCTGAGTTTTTGTCGTTGTTGTTGAAGATGAAGACAGGTGGTTTAGAAGAAATACGTTAGTAAACATTTAATAAAAGGAGAATAATAATATTTCTGAAAGAGAGCAACAGTTAAACCTACACTGAATTCATTTTATATAATCTAGTAGTTATTTTCTTCCTCCCCTTTGTTACCACTGCTTTGTTCCTCTTTCTTGGCCGACATGCACTATAGACTTTACCCTGAAGTCTTTTCATTTCTTTGCGGAGGAA
>NC_061841.1:21353921-21356421 GCF_019202785.1 Penaeus chinensis
ACTTATACGGAAGAGGAGTCCTGTGCATCTGCTTGTAATGTATTCCGAGAAACGTAACGAGCGAGCGTAAAGTCAATGTTTTCCGATTAAAACTTTGCCTATTATGATCTGTCAGCAGGCTTCAAGCCACAGCTGTTTCTGTGGATCCTGTTTCTTCGCCTGGATATTTTTGTCTGCAACATTGAAAGTGGTGTTGATTTTTGTTGTTATGATTACAATGTTTTAAGTGGTTTAGGTGCGTCTCGATACGCGCACACACGCACAAGTGGGTATTACTGTATGTATGTGCATCTACGGGGGTGTGTGGAATAGACACGGGAGGGTTTGTTATGTGTGTGTGTGTGTGTGTGTGTGTGTGTGTGTGTGTGTGTGTGTGTGTGTGGTGCCTCGGGCTTTATCTCTTTGTATCTTATGGTCAACATAATGATGTTTCCTGTAGATGATACGCATCTTAATTAACATTAAACTCAGTCAATATCAGTTATTGGAAGCTAATCAAATAGGTAATACTATTCACGAGATGCAATAGCTGCACTTTATGTATTTTGGCTATGTTGCATCTCTTAGCATTCACATCCTATTCCTAAAATAGAAGAAGATAAAAAAAAAAAAAAAAAAAAAAATCGATATACGTTAATTATGCAATTCTTTTTTTTTTTTTTTTTTTTTTTTTTTTAGGGGGGGGGGGTAGGGTAGAAATATTCTTATTCCTTAAATTTTGAGTTTTAGTTTCAAATGTACAGTCTCCCTCTGACGCACTGTGGTCACATTACCACGAAGAATTAAAACAGTCTGAATATGTTATTGATACTTTACCATTGAGCGTCCGGCCCGAAATTTCCACTCACGAGAACTAACATCGTATTTATTCATATGTATGCAAATGAATTCAGCTCTTGGATTTATTCGACGGAATTCATTAAGAGAATAAAGGAAAGTCCTCGTACTTCTTTTGCCCGTCTAACTACCTACGCAGTTGGGTGCGTGTGTGCGTGCGTCTGTCTGTAGCACGCATCCGTGTTCAATGAGTTTCAAATCCCGTTTTCTTTTTATACTGGTATAAGTACAGAAATTATTATCACAGATATATATTTGTGCACATACACGCGGACAACTATAAAATGTGTGCGTGTGTGTGTGTATGTGTGTGTGTGTGTGTGAGTGAATTCGTGAGTGATTGCGTGTGTGTGTGTGTGTGTGTGTGTGTGTGTGAGTGAGTGAATTCGTGAGTGATTGAGTGTGTGTGTGTGTGTGAGAGTGAATTCGTGAGTGATTGTGTGTGTGTGTGTGTGTGTGTGTGTGTGTGTGAGTGTGTGAGTGAGTTTTTTGTTATTCCCGTCGTTATTGGGTTCATTTGTTCACCACCTCCGACTCGTGAACCCAAAACGATTCGACTCCTTGCCATAGAGGAGCTCGGAGGCAAATGCTGTAATATCAGTCACTTGGATTCGGTCCTCGCTTCATGTAACTTCAAGTAAATATTGAAATACCATTTTGAACTCTTTGCTGAGTGTTTTTTTTTTTTTCTGAAAGAATGGAGTAAAAAAGAAAGAAATTAAATGATAAGGTGATGAGATGACGTTTATATCAGTTAAGGATATTTTAACATACCTCTAGTATAATATTCTAGGTTGTTTGAAGTGAGAATGTCAGCTTGTATCTGTCTGGGCTGCGTGCATTACCAATGAATGCTTCAAATAGCAATTCTCTGATTTATTTTATTATTGCATGTCATTCATCGGGCATATTTGTGAAATATAAGTCTGGCTTATATGTGAAATTATTTTTTGCTTATTACTTGAGCAAAATTAATCACAAACTGTCAAGAAAGACTTTTAAATGAAATTCTGTAAACCCGTAACTATATATATATATATATGTGTGTGTGTATGTATGTGTGTGTATGTATGTGTGTGTGTGTGTGTGTGTGCATATATATATATATATATATATATATATATATATATATATATATATATATGTTGTCTTACCCAGCGTTCTTACAGAGGAACTATAAGAATATCATATATCTCCCTAATGTACAACCTTCTAAAACATTACACACTATCTGTAACAAATATATGACAGTGTTATTACCTGCTAGCAAACAACAGAGTCGTGATGTTTGCTTGTGATCGCTGTTTCTGTAAATTATTCATAGATTTCTGCAGCTGAATGTCCTTTTCTTAATTTAAATGAATTATTCTATTTTTTTTATTTATTTACTTATATCTTTACAGAGAACTGTTGGCTTTAGTTCTGTTATTTTTCATAAATTGATATTGCGATTTAAGTGAGGTAGATAATCCCAGCGAAATACAAATTTGGATACTAGACACATACACATGCATGTATACATACACACACTCACCCATATATATGTGTGTGTGTGTGTTTATGTGTATGTGTGTGGTTGCGTGCGTGCGTGTGTGCGTGCGTGCGAATGTGTTTGTATGTGTGTGTGTGTGTGTGTGTGTGTGTGTGTGTGTGTGTGTTTGTA
>NC_061841.1:21366421-21391421 GCF_019202785.1 Penaeus chinensis
ACTAGTACCTTTCCCCCTGACCTGCTGAGGGGTGTGGTCATTGTAAGGCTTTCTATCGAGGGGAAGCCCGAAATATCATCCCCCAAGCGGAGGATGGCGGCTTAGGGCCGAAAGGAGAGAGGGGGCCCGTTCACTTCCCCTGTGTGGAGACTATGTCCCATGCCCCAGGTACACATCCCTTAGAAAATGGGTCTGGCTATGTTGATCTTGACATCAATAAAAGAGTAATACAAAGCAACACAGTTAATAAAAGTATAAATACGATAAAAAACCTTTCTGAAGGAACGGATACATAAAATTACTTGAACTTAAAAAAATGAATGGGGTATCTCTGGCTGGTGCTGGCCAATAAAACTTAGTAAAACCTGTGTTAGCTTAAATGCCCACATCCAGCACTGTCCTAACTGGCATGTAAAAATGGCTCAAACACAACCTTGTTCTTGCTGCTCCAGCGACGCCGCAGTAAAGGGTAATCCAGGGGTACACTCAAACACCGAGTCCAGAGACAACTTCCTTTAGATTTATTTCGCAGGTGTATTTATACAGGTTTGTTGCCACAGTGACGTGGCCTGTTATTTGAACAGGATAAAAAGTAAATAATTAAGAATACATTTTAAACACTGAAATATTAACAATAGACACTAATAAAACAAAAAAGCAATCAGGTGAAAAACCTACTAAAAAAAGGAACATTGAAAGATTAACGTAATGTTAAAAACACAGCAAGTAAGAAAAATAAAACTATTCTCTTGATTATCAAAATAAAAGTCATAACACGGTAAAAGTCATTCGTAAAATATTCCCTATCCCGAGTATCCCCTGTGAGCCCCCATTAATAAATAAAAAGAACAATTAAGGGGGTGACGTGGCAAGTTTTACATATATAATAAAAGAAACTAAAGTCATAAAACAGTTACCCAAGACTAATAAAAATTATTAATTATAAAACCAGGGATTTAAGCAAGTTTTAAAATGATAACAAAATAACGTAAAATGAAAATAGTAGGGAAAAAGGGGAGGGGTTTGGTACTAAAACAAATGATAAAAGCGTCGAAATCATTAAGAATTGAAATTAGTTTATAAGAGAATGAGCAAGATATTAAGATCCCCATCTACCCTTAAAAGACCGAATAATATAAAATAACACGGTAAAAACACGTAAAATAAGTCACCTCACTAAATCGAAGCATTGAAGCTCAAAAAGGAAAACTCGGGAAATTACAGATATAAGTTTTATTTATACACTTCATTAAATACAAAGTCTAGCAGTATCAGTGTATCCGTGTTGTGTGTGAAGGAATCATCTCCAGCGTGCTTGAGCGCCACCCGCTGGATTACCCAAGTTCGGGATTCAGGATTCGGGATTCGGGATTCGGGGTTCAGGATTCAGGATTCAGGGTTCGGGATTCGGGGTTCGGGATTCGGGGTTCAGATATCAAGGGTGTCAAGGGGATAGGTAGGGTACTAGGGTAGGGGGTAGAGGGTAGGTGTGAGGACGAAAGCTTAAGGAAAAGGACTAAAATGAGAGAAATTAAAGGACAGAGAGATGGAAATGAAAGAAATGAGGAAATGAAAGAAATTAGTAAGGTCAACGGGGGAATAGAAAAGAGTAGAAAGCGAGGAGACTAGTATGGGGGATAGAAAGATACAGAAGAACGTAGATCAAAGTAGAAGAGGAGAAATGAACGAAAGGAGTGAAAGAGGAATTGGAGAAAACGAGAGTAAAGGATAAGATAGCATAACGAAGGAACGGGGAAGGAGAACAGATCAGCATGATAGAAAGGAAGGAGGGACGCAAGAGTAGGAAGGGAAAGGGGAAAAGGAAAGGAAAGGGAACGAGGAAATGAACGAGGAAGAAGTGAGAGCAAGAGAATGAAAGTATTTAGGAGAGACGAAGGATAGCAAGTAGAGAAAATAGGGTATGGGTGTCAGGATACGTGGAGAAAAGGGGGGGGGGGAGGAGAG
Source organism: Penaeus chinensis (assembly GCF_019202785.1). NCBI lineage: Eukaryota > Metazoa > Arthropoda > Malacostraca > Decapoda > Penaeidae > Penaeus > Penaeus chinensis. The sequence continues at coordinate 21,368,387 of NC_061841.1, forward strand.
AGAGAGAGAGAGAGAGAGAGAAAGAGAGAGAGAGAGAGAGAAGGGGGAGGAAAAGGTTGGAGAAGAGGGTAAAGGGGGAGACTAAAGCAAAAGGGAGGTAGGGGAGACTAAGGGAGATTAAGGGAAACAAGGGTGAGGAGGATAAGGGGGGGGGGGGAGAGGAGTTACGGTCCAGGATGGTGGGGGAGAAGGGTCGGAGACCTCACAACCCTCCAATGCCATGGGGTCGGAGCGTCAGCGGAGACAACCTGGAAGCAGAAGAAAAGGAAGGCCTGAGCCCGATTACATGCCTTTAAAGCTAAGGTGTATGTGGAGCTGGACGTGGGTTACACAAGTTGCCAAACCATACAACCACAAGGTAACAAATATGAGCACAGGAAAATTTAATATAGTCAAATATATCAATATATCACACATCGCAATATAAACAGTTATAACACAAATATAGTACAAATTCAAAACAAATACAACACTACAATGTCACTATCACTATTACAGACAGTTTCGCCATCTGCAACTTCTGCAAGCCCAGGAACGGCTACATCAGGGTAATCTTGTACATTAGTCAGTCGCACATCATCAGTTCTGTTTACACGAGTCTCCCCACCATCACAGGGGTGGATATTCACTCCATTTTCAAGGTCGGGAACTTCCAGGGGAAAGTCGTGATCAGACTCGTCTAGTTCATCCTCGGACTCGTAAGACAATTCATTTGAAGTTCTAAATGGTTTTATATGATTTAAGTGAGCTTTAATTTGGACATCTGTGTGTATGTCCCTAATCTCAAAAGAGACTGGCCCAAGACGAGTTACGACCCTCGCAGGGCCTCTCCACCTGCCAGAGAGAGGGGCAGTTGCACCCGTATTCTTCCGAAGCTCATAGTACCAAACGAGTGCACCAATGTCTGGTTGAAAACCTTCCTTTTTACCCCGATTGTAATATTTACCGTAAGTAGCCCTGGATTGGTTAGAGGCTGCGACGGCAGCGTTGCGTGCCTCATCGAGTCGCTCTTTTAAGTTGAGATTCTCTGCAAATACTGCCTCATTGGTCAGGCCAACAGGGAAATTAGCATGTCGACCTGTGAGCAAGTAGAGTGGTTGCTCATGAGTACTTCTATGAATGGCCGTATTAATCTGAAGTCTTAATTCTGGTATGAATTGGTGCCATATTCTGGCCCGCATACTTACAAGGGCAGTGAGGGCAGACTTTACAACTCTATTAGTCCTCTCGATCAAACCGTTCGCCTGGGGGTGGTACCGAATAGTGAAATGATGGCTAGCGTGCATCATTCTAACGAGTTCCCTAAATAGGCCACTAGTGAACTGTACTCCATTGTCTGTCTGGATAACACGAGGTGGACCAAATAAGGTCACCCAGTGATCCACAAAAGCCCGGTGGACAGATGCTGCAGTAACTTTTCTTAATGGTACAATCTGTAGCCACCGTGAATGTTGATCCAGAATAGACAGACCATACCGCACTGGTATGGTAGGGCCAAAGTCCATGATGTCCATGGACACACGCTCGAGTGGATATTGGGCAAGTGGAGCGTTGGCCATGGGAACCCTTTGGGGGTTACCTCGGGTCTGCTGGCATACTGGGCAGTTTGCAACATACTCCTTACAATCCCTAAGCATGTTGGCCCAGTAAAACATGGCCTTGGCATTCTCATAGGTCCTTTGAACACCCGGATGGGAAGCCAAAGGTGGTAGATGAGCAACTTTCAGGGCCGAGTTCTTTAAGGAGTCAGGAACTACTAACTGGTAGCTAATTCTGTCAGGAAGATGCTTTAATCTGTGTATGACACCGTCTTTAACCTCAAATTCGTCTAAAGGGAGAGGCCACTTTTTCTTTGGTACAGTCCCCTCAAGTAGGTACCGCCTGAGATCGGCAAGCTGGGGATCTTGCAGCTGCTTTTGGGCAATATACTCCGGGGATAGCTCTGTAATAGCTAATGCAGCTAAGTGCACTGGGGATGCTTCATCTGGAAGCACTTTAGCCTGGGCTATTTGCCTTGACAGTAGGTCTGGAACATGGTTAGTGGGGCCCTCTTTGTACTTAATTTTGAAGCTATAAAATGAGAGATCATGGGCATAACGGGTCATTCTGGGAGATTTAGTTCTCTTACTAAACACATAAATCAGGGGTCTATGGTCTGTGTAAATTGTAAAAGGTCTTCCATAGAGATAAGAATCAAAGACCCGTACACCCTCTACAACACTCAAAGCCTCAAGATCAATAGCAGGGTATCTGGTTTCAGCAGGCCTAAGTTTCCTGCTATAGTAAGCAATGGCATGTGGATGGCCATCTTCATCCCTCTGCATGAGGCAAGAGCCAATGGCGAATGCCGACGCATCAGTATGGAGTTCAAAGTCTTGGCTGAAATCAGGTTGGCGAAGGACCGGCGACGAAACCAGTCGTCTCTTCAACTCGTCAAAAGCATTTTGCTGTTCTGAGCCCCAAAACCACTTTTGATTTTTCTTAAGCAGGAGATGCAATGGTGACGAAATATTTGCATAGCTAGGGATGTGCTTACGGAAAAATCCTGTACAGCCTAGAAACCTACGAACTACTTTGATGTTACGAGGAGGTTTCATTTTAGAAATGGCCGTCACCTTTTCTTGATTAGGCAGCACACCTTCGGGAGTGATCGTAAACCCAAGAAAGTTTATTGTGGTGGCTGCAAAGGTACATTTCTCTAAATTTAATTTAAGCCCCGCTGCTGAAAGTAGAGTTAAGGTCTCCTGCAAATCTTTTAGGTGTTCAGAGAATCCCCTGCTATAGATCACAACATCATCTAAGTAGCAGAGAGTATGCTTGCCTAAGACCGAGGCCAACAGCACATTCATGGTCCGCTGAAATGTGGTCGGCGCAGTGGACAAACCAAACGGGAGGCGACAGAACTGGAACAATCTGTAACCGTCTGAGAATGCTGTTTTTGGACGGTCTGTGGTCTCCACCTCTACCGCCCAGTAAGCTGCTCTAGCATCAAGGGTAGTGAAAGTGTCCATGGGCCCTAGTTCATCAATTAATGCGTCTATCCGAGGAAGAGGATAAGTGTCCTTAACTGTCACTGCATTAAGGGCACGGTAGTCTACACAAAAGCGCAGGCTGCCGTCCTTTTTCTTTACCAGGACGACCGGGCTAAGCCAGGGGCTAGTGGATGGCTCTATCACACCCGCTCGTAACATTGAGTCGCACTGCTGACGGATGGTCTGCTTTGTAGCATAAGGGAGTCTCCACTGCCTGATGCATGTGGGTTTGGCATCACCAGTATCAATCTGGTGACGAATCCCAGGAACGAGACCAATGGTTTCCTCCCCACCATCAAATAACTCTTTATGTTGGCCAAGTAACTGCAAGATTTCATGCTTTTGCTCACTAGTCAAATAGTCAAAGGATAGCGCTTCAAAAGCATCTACGTTTAGAATACCTTGCTTTTCTGCTGCCTCACAAGTAGCTATGGCTATTGAGGGGGATAACACTGCACCTTCAATATCTAGGTCGCCCTCCTCACTAATGTCTTCTAACGTCGAGAAATCCGAATAGTCCCACTTCATCTCAAAGTCATATTCGAAATCTGTTGAGGAATCTTCGACAGGATGTCTATCAACCCTGGCACTAATCCCTTTACATGACTGCTCATTATGACTCAAGGCTCCCACGTGATCGGAAAAATCGTCTTTCAGGTGTGAATACTGCTTAGAGGAGCTACTAATACCCTTTTCACGTTTCAGGTACCTAATGTCATTGCTGTGGGCAGTGCTAAATGCTCCTTCGAATTTTAAAGGGACCTGTGCCTCGCCGCTGCAGGCACTAACCTTCTTTTCAGATTCTTCGTCGCCGCTGCGGGCACTAACTGTCTTCTTTTCAGATTCTTTGTCGCCGCTGCGGGCACTAACCGTCTTCTTTTCAGATTCTTCGTCGCCGCTGCGGGCACCAACCGTCTTCTTTTCAGATTCTTCGTCGCCGCTGCGGGCACTAACCGTCTCCCTTTCGGATTCTACAGACTCCATGTTGCCACTGTAGATTGTGCTGACCTGGGCCACCGTACCAAGTCTCGTTCCACAGCTTATCTTCACAGGCCGTGATGAAGGGTTTATGGCCCAGATACTGCAGCGCCTTTTTGCAAGGGTCACCACTGAATAGGGCACCGTTAAGGAATTGGAGACTGTTGGGGTTAATAGGACATCCCCTTCTTTAGGGCCTAAACGCGATACGCTTCCCTCAAGGAACATACCGGAGTGCGAGGGAATGACTGTCTTCCTTGTAAGATGCACCGTTGCCTCATTCTCAGTTTCTGAGAGCACTGTTTGGGTTGATGCATCTGTCACACTCTTAAGGCAAGCTAACTGGAAAGATCTTGTGCTGGTATATATAACAGAGAAGCGATGGCCATCCAAAATCAATGTGCCTGTTGAAGAAGAGGCAACCGACTGCAGTGTAAAATTGACCTTCCTTAAAAAGTCTATTCCAAGTAGAAGGTCTCCTGGGAAGTCTAAATTGGCTATTGTGGTCCCATGACAATGGACTAGGCCTTCTCCAAGTCTAAAGTCTAAGGAGACTTCTGCTGTAGATTTAAAAGGCTCCCCAGAAATTCCTTGTAGGGTCTTCAAGGAGGACTGCTGTGGTAAAATGCTATCAGGATCAATCCCTTTCAGGGTACTGGGTTTAATAATTGTAATTTGGGACCCAGTGTCAATAAAACATAGGACAGTCTTGCCACTAACATTGAGTGCCACGAGAGGTCGCTCGTCCATCTTGTGCACTCTCAACTCCAGAATACTCGGAGTTTCCACTGTCTGGGTAGCGCATGACAGGCTGGCTCCTTTCGAATCTGCCAGTGGGACTCGGAGCTCTGTCTCCCTGGCGCCGAGGAAAGGGGCATTCTCGGGCCATGTGGCCATTCTGTCCACATCTATAGCAAGTATAGGGCCCTGATCTTGGGGGTGATCTAGGAAGGGCTAAAGCCCTGCACTCATGACTACTGTGCGTGGCACTTTGGTGGAAGTCACACCACACATTCGAGCGAGGTCGTCTCGGTGGAGATACTGGCAAGGGCACTGACTGGGTATTTACAGCCACAGGGTGCAGGCTATATGATTCCCTGGTTCTGTATGGGCGATCTGTAAAGGGTCCTCTAGCACGATAGTCATCTGGGAGAGAGTTTGGCGACTGGTGTTGGGTAGCGGAGTGGCCGTGTCTTATGCCATTCCTCGAATTCCAAACCCTCTGTGCCGTTTCTGCTAACTGCTGGGATGTGCAGTCATCTTTCAAGGCGAGAAAATCTCGCAGCCAGTCCGGCACTCCAGACAAGAAGACCCTTCGTAACAGTTCATTCGGGTCGCCAATAGCCTCCCTATGGTCTCGAAAGCCTTGGTGTACAGAAGCCTCTATTTGTAAATAAAAGTCCATTGGGGCCTGTGCATCACTCATGGTGTGGTCATATAACACTTTATAGAAGTCGGCAGCTGAGTATGTCCCCCTGAATTTACGCCTCAACTCCCGTTTAAAAGTGTCCCAGTCTCTTATTATGTCGAAGCTTGCCGAGTTTATGATAGTCTCGGCCCTACCGCGACAGTTAGCCCTAGCTGCCCGAATGAATGCTTCACCTGTGGGAGGGCGGACAAGATTTTCGATCGATCTTATCCAGGATTCTATTTCCTGGTTCCTTTTTAGAGGGTCACAGGCTGAAACCTCCCCTTTGAAGTGAGGTACATTATCTCTGCTACTGATCACATATGAGATTGGGTGGTTAGTCTCGAGAGACGTAGGGCCTCTTGGCAGGAAGTCAGGGATGGGCCCTTGGGGAGTTTCTGTAGCAGGAGCCCTTGTATAAGGAGTGGGTCGCTCAGAAAGAGTGGGAGCAGATATAGAGTTGGGTACCCTAGCTGGCTCTGGGAAAGCATTTGGGAGATATCGTGTGGGGTGTTCACGTGAATCATGGCCCAGATCAGGGTAACTTTGACTAGAAGCTACACCCCTAGGGTTCAGTTGGAATGCTCTCTTTTCCCTCTCTAGTTCCTTCTCTTTCTGGCCAAGTCTCCTCTCCCACTCCAAGAGAACCTCTCTTGTGAGTCCTTCTGTTAACGGAGTCATTGGAGGCCTCTCTGCCACTTCAGGTGCCGTGGTAGCAACCTGTGGTGCCGTCCTTTCAATAGGACTCGAAGTCCTTTGGGGAACATCCCGAGGAGCCTCATGCACGCTGGTTTGTGCTGCAGCATCCTCCGATCCCTGACCCAAATGCAGCCTTTCTTCCAGCCTATCAAGCCTGTGACTATTCGTCCGAGCCTGCTCATCCGTTTTCCTTGCTAGTTCGTCTATCCTAGCTAGTAGGTTGCTCTCGTTTTGGGCCATCAGAGCTGCCATTCGTTGATAAAACTCTTCTATCATGGCCATCTCACCCTCCACTGCAGCAACCGACTCGCGAACTAAACTATCCGATCCCTGTACTATCAGGGGAAGGCTGTCAGTGGATTGACTCCTTGTAGTGGGTCGGCTAGTTAAGTCGCTTCTCTGCTGTTTTCCTCTCGTAGGCATGTTAAAGCCACACCCGTTAATCCCTACTTAACGAGGCACTCGCAAGTTCACTTTCCAGAGTATGCTTAAAAAATAACCAGCTCACTTCACCAAAATCACTAATGCAGCACTAAATGAGATGCAGTACTTCACAACACTATCCAAAATCTAAGCCACGGACAATAGGTTCAATGTAATCACTGAAGCAGCTTAACAGTTAATTATTTGACTTATATAAACCCGATATGGACCACCTTATTGAGAGCTTTAGTTTACAACAAAAACACCTGACAAACTTCACAATACCAGTACAGCAAAAGTTTACACTTAAAGTTTATACTCGCACAACATTATACTGACATAGGGTACATACACAACGCAGAATTTACAACCTGACGTACAATCTCCACAATCAAGAATCAAATGAAAATAAACAACGGCAAAGGCAAAGAGGGAAGCACAGAGGGCGAGGGTGAGGGCAAAGGCAAAGGCAAAGAGGGAAGCACAGAGAGAGAGGGCGAGGGCGAGGTCAAAGGCAAAGAGGGAAGCACAGAGAGAGAGGGCGAGGGCGAAGGCAAAGGCAAAGAGGGAAGCACAGAAAGCGAGGGCGAGGGCAAAGGCAAAGGCAAAGGCAAAGAGGGAAGCACAGAAAGCGAGGGCGAGGGCAAAGGCAAAGGCAAAGCCAAAGAGGGAAGCACAGAAAGCGAGGGCGAGGGCAAAGGCAAAGGCAAAGCCAAAGAGGGAAGCACAGAAAGCGAGGGCGAGGGCGAGGGCAAAGGCAAAGGCAAAGGCAAAGAGGGAAGCACAGAAAGCGAGGGCGAGGGCAAAGGCAAAGGCAAAGCCAAAGAGGGAAGCACAGAAACCGAGGGCGAGGGCAAAGGCAAAGGCAAAGAGGGAAGCACAGAACGAGGGCGAGGGCGAGGGCAAAGGCAAAGGCAAAGGCAAAGGCAAAGGCAAAGAGGGAAGCACAGAGAGAGAGGGCGAGGGCAAAGGCAAAGAGGGAAGCACAGAGCGAGGGCGAGGGCAAAGGCAAAGGCAAAGAGGGAAGCACAGAGCGAGGGCGAGGGCGAGGGCGAGGGCAAAGGCAAAGGCAAAGGCAAAGGCAAAGAGGGAAGCACAGAGAGAGAGCGAGGGCGAGGGCAAAGGCAAAGGCAAAGAGGGAAGCACAGAGAGCGAGGGCGAGGGCAAAGGCAAAGGCAAAGGCAAAGAGGGAAGCAAAGGCGGAAGACTAGGAGTGAGTAAAGGGATGAAGCAGATAATCCAGGCACAGATACAGTAATATCACGATTAAAAGCAGTCAACTTCACTTCAACAATCAGTGATTGTGTGGTACATCATGTTCGAACTGGATACATGTTACTTTCATAGGACAAGAGATCTTTTAAAACAGGATGTGGAGGAGTAGAAAAAAGGTCCCTATTCCTATCAGAGCCACAGGTGCAAAGTCTAACTGAGCATCAGGCACATGCCCTGCTCAACCTTTCCTGTACTATACATAAATGTGGTTCTCCAATACTACAACTTTTAACTAGCCTAACTGAAAAAAACTAGTTGCTGGATATATCAAGAACACGAGCAAGAGAGCTCATACACAGCCAAATCCCACACGCTGCCACCAGATTTTTATGGGCGCCCTGTAAGGCTTTCTATCGAGGGGAAGCCCGAAATATCATCCCCCAAGCGGAGGATGGCGGCTTAGGGCCGAAAGGAGAGAGGGGGCCCATTCACTTCCCCTGTGTGGAGACTATGTCCCATGCCCCAGGTACACATCCCTTAGAAAATGGGTCTGGCTATGTTGTTCTTGACATCAATAAAAGAGTAATACAAAGCACCACAGTTAATAAAAGTATAAATACGATAAAAAAAACTTTCTGAAGGAACGGATACATAAAATTACTTGAACTTAAAAAAATGAATGGGGTATCTCTGGCTGGTGCTGGCCAATAAAACTTAGTAAAACCTGTGTTAGCTTAAATGCCCACATCCAGCACTGTCCTAACTGGCATGTAAAAATGGCTCAAACACAACCTTGTTCTTGCTGCTCCAGCGACGCCGCAGTAAAGGGTAATCCAGGGGTACACTCAAACACCGAGTCCAGAGACAACTTCCTTTAGATTTATTTCGCAGGTGTATTTATACAGGTTTGTTGCCACAGTGACGTGGCCTGTTATTTGAACAGGATAAAAAGTAAATAATTAAGAATACATTTTAAACACTGAAATATTAACAATAGACACTAATAAAACAAAAAAAGCAATCAGGTGAAAAACCTACTAAAAAAAAGGAACATTGAAAGATTAACGTGATGTTAAAAACACAGCAAGTAAGAAAAATAAAACTATACTCTTGATTATCAAAATAAAAGTCATAACACGGTAAAAGTCATTCGTAAAATATTCCCTATCCCGAGTATCCCCTGTGAGCCCCCATTAATAAGTAAAAAGAACAATTAAGGGGGTGACGTGGCAAGTTTTACATATATAAAAAAAGAATCTAAAGTCATAAAACAGTTACCCAAGACTAATAAAAATTATTAATTATAAAACCAGGGATTTAAGCAAGTTTTAAAATGATAAAAATAAAATAACGTAAAATGAAAATAGTAGGGAAAAAGGGGAGGGGTTTGGTACTAAAACAAATGATAAAAGCGTCGAAATCATTAAGAATTGAAATTAGTTTATAAGAGAATGAGCAAGATATTAAGATCCCCATCTACCCTTAAAAGACCGAATAATATAAAATAACACGGTAAAAACACGTAAAATAAGTCACCTCACTAAATCGAAGCATTGAAGCTCAAAAAGGAAAACTCGGGAAATTACAGATATAAGTTTTATTTATACACTTCATTAAATACAAAGTCTAGCAGTATCAGTGTATCCGTGTTGTGTGTGAAGGAATCATCTCCAGCGTGCTTGAGCGCCACCCGCTGGATTACCCAAGTTCGGGATTCAGGATTCGGGATTCGGGATTCGGGGTTCAGGATTCAGGATTCAGGGTTCGGGATTCGGGGTTCGGGATTCGGGGTTCAGATATCAAGGGTGTCAAGGGGATAGGTAGGGTACTAGGGTAGGGGGTAGAGGGTAGGTGTGAGGACGAAAGCTTAAGGAAAAGGACTAAAATGAGAGAAATTAAAGGACAGAGAGATGGAAATGAAAGAAATGAGGAAATGAAAGAAATTAGTAAGGTCAACGGGGGAATAGAAAGAGTAGAAAGCGAGGAGACTAGTATGGGGGATAGAAAGATACAGAAGAACGTAGATCAAAGTAGAAGAGAAGAGAAATGAACGAAAGGAGTGAAAGAGGAATGGGAGAAAACGAGAGTAAAGGATAAGATAGCATAACGAAGGAACGGGGAATGAGAAAAGATCAGTATGATATAAAGGAAGGAGGGACGCAAGATTAGGAAGGGGAAAGAGGAAAATGAAAGGAAAGGGAACGAGGAAATGAACGAGGAAGAAGTGAGAGCAAGAGAATGAAAGTATTTAGGAGAGACGAAGGATAGCAAGTAGAGTAAATAAGGTATGGGTGTCAGGATACGTGGAGAAAAGGGGGGAGAGAGGAGAGAGGAGAGGAGAGGAGAGGATAGGAGAAAGAGAGAGAGAGAGAGAGAGAGAGAGAAGGGGGAGGAAAAGGTTTGAGAAGAGGGTAAAGGGGGAGGCTAAAGCAAAAAGGAGGTAGGGGAGACTAAGGGAGATTAAGGGAAACAAGGGTGAGGAGGATAAGGGGGGGGGGGAGGAGTTACGGTCCAGGATGGGGGGGGGGGGGAGAAGGGTCGGAGACCTCACAAGCGGAGACAACCTGGAAGCAGAAGAAAAGGAAGGCCTGAGCCCGATTACATGCCTTTAAAGCTAAGGTGTATGTGGAGCTGGACGTGGGTTACACAAGTTGCCAAACCATACAACCACAAGGTAACAAATATGAGCACAGGAAAATTTAATATAGTCAAATATATCAATATATCACACATCGCAATATAAACAGTTATAACACAAATACAGTACACATTCAAAACAAATACAACACTACAATGTCACTAGCACTAGCTGCTTAAACTTGTGGCATTAGTAAAGTAATACTTCCAAGTTCAGTTTGATTTCTGGCTTTAGGATAAACTTCACATTTCTAAAGGGGTACTGCATCTCTAATACTATTTAGGCACTCATCGACAATTACTCATTAAACGAAACACTATTCACTATCACTGTCATGTTCTGAAATAGGGCCACGCGATCGTAACCAATATCCTTGTTTAGGACGTGCTCCTGTCGTGGAGCTACACTGTTGAGAGTCACAGACAGTTTCGCCATCTGCAACTTCTGCAAGCCCAGGAAGGGATGCATCAGGGTAATCTTGTACATTAGTCAGTCGCACATCATCAGTTCTGTTTACACGAGTCTCCCCACCATCACAGGGGTGGATATTCACTCCATTCTCAAGTTCGGGAACTTCCAGGGGAAAGTCGTGATCAGACTCGTCTAGTTCATCCTCGGACTCGTAAGACAATTCATTTGAAGTTCTAAATGGTTTTATATGATTTAAGTGAGCTTTAATTTGGACATCTGTGTGTATGTCCCTAATCTCAAAAGAGACTGGCCCAAGACGAGTTACGACCCTCGCAGGGCCTCTCCACCTGCCAGAGAGAGGGGCAGTTGCACCCGTATTCTTCCGAAGCTCATAGTACCAAACGAGTGCACCAATGTCTGGTTGAAAACCTTCCTTTTTACCCCGATTGTAATATTTACCGTAAGTAGCCCTGGATTGGTTAGAGGCTGCGACGGCAGCGTTGCGTGCCTCATCGAGTCGCTCTTTTAAGTTGAGATTCTCTGCAAATACTGCCTCATTGGTCAGGCCAACAGGGAAATTAGCATGTCGACCTGTGAGCAAGTAGAGTGGTTGCTCATGAGTACTTCTATGAATGGCCGTATTAATCTGAAGTCTTAATTCTGGTATGAATTGGTGCCATATTCTGGCCCGCATACTTACAAGGGCAGTGAGGGCAGACTTTACAACTCTATTAGTCCTCTCGATCAAACCGTTCGCCTGGGGGTGGTACCGAATAGTGAAATGATGGCTAGCGTGCATCATTCTAACGAGTTCCCTAAATAGGCCACTAGTGAACTGTACTCCATTGTCTGTCTGGATAACACGAGGTGGACCAAATAAGGTCACCCAGTGATCCACAAAAGCCCGGTGGACAGATGCTGCAGTAACTTTTCTTAATGGTACAATCTGTAGCCACCGTGAATGTTGATCCAGAATAGACAGACCATACCGCACTGGTATGGTAGGGCCAAAGTCCATGATGTCCATGGACACACGCTCGAGTGGATATTGGGCAAGTGGAGCGTTGGCCATGGGAACCCTTTGGGGGTTACCTCGGGTCTGCTGGCATACTGGGCAGTTTGCAACATACTCCTTACAATCCCTAAGCATGTTGGCCCAGTAAAACATGGCCTTGGCATTCTCATAGGTCCTTTGAACACCCGGATGGGAAGCCAAAGGTGGTAGATGAGCAACTTTCAGGGCCGAGTTCTTTAAGGAGTCAGGAACTACTAACTGGTAGCTAATTCTGTCAGGAAGATGCTTTAATCTGTGTATGACACCGTCTTTAACCTCAAATTCGTCTAAAGGGAGAGGCCACTTTTTCTTTGGTACAGTCCCCTCAAGTAGGTACCGCCTGAGATCGGCAAGCTGGGGATCTTGCAGCTGCTTTTGGGCAATATACTCCGGGGATAGCTCTGTAATAGCTAATGCAGCTAAGTGCACTGGGGATGCTTCATCTGGAAGCACTTTAGCCTGGGCTATTTGCCTTGACAGTAGGTCTGGAACATGGTTAGTGGGGCCCTCTTTGTACTTAATTTTGAAGCTATAAAATGAGAGATCATGGGCATAACGGGTCATTCTGGGAGATTTAGTTCTCTTACTAAACACATAAATCAGGGGTCTATGGTCTGTGTAAATTGTAAAAGGTCTTCCATAGAGATAAGAATCAAAGACCCGTACACCCTCTACAACACTCAAAGCCTCAAGATCAATAGCAGGGTATCTGGTTTCAGCAGGCCTAAGTTTCCTGCTATAGTAAGCAATGGCATGTGGATGGCCATCTTCATCCCTCTGCATGAGGCAAGAGCCAATGGCGAATGCCGACGCATCAGTATGGAGTTCAAAGTCTTGGCTGAAATCAGGTTGGCGAAGGACCGGCGACGAAACCAGTCGTCTCTTCAACTCGTCAAAAGCATTTTGCTGTTCTGAGCCCCAAAACCACTTTTGATTTTTCTTAAGCAGGAGATGCAATGGTGACGAAATATTTGCATAGCTAGGGATGTGCTTACGGAAAAATCCTGTACAGCCTAGAAACCTACGAACTACTTTGATGTTACGAGGAGGTTTCATTTTAGAAATGGCCGTCACCTTTTCTTGATTAGGCAGCACACCTTCGGGAGTGATCGTAAACCCAAGAAAGTTTATTGTGGTGGCTGCAAAGGTACATTTCTCTAAATTTAATTTAAGCCCCGCTGCTGAAAGTAGAGTTAAGGTCTCCTGCAAATCTTTTAGGTGTTCAGAGAATCCCCTGCTATAGATCACAACATCATCTAAGTAGCAGAGAGTATGCTTGCCTAAGACCGAGGCCAACAGCACATTCATGGTCCGCTGAAATGTGGTCGGCGCAGTGGACAAACCAAACGGGAGGCGACAGAACTGGAACAATCTGTAACCGTCTGAGAATGCTGTTTTTGGACGGTCTGTGGTCTCCACCTCTACCGCCCAGTAAGCTGCTCTAGCATCAAGGGTAGTGAAAGTGTCCATGGGCCCTAGTTCATCAATTAATGCGTCTATCCGAGGAAGAGGATAAGTGTCCTTAACTGTCACTGCATTAAGGGCACGGTAGTCTACACAAAAGCGCAGGCTGCCGTCCTTTTTCTTTACCAGGACGACCGGGCTAAGCCAGGGGCTAGTGGATGGCTCTATCACACCCGCTCGTAACATTGAGTCGCACTGCTGACGGATGGTCTGCTTTGTAGCATAAGGGAGTCTCCACTGCCTGATGCATGTGGGTTTGGCATCACCAGTATCAATCTGGTGACGAATCCCAGGAACGAGACCAATGGTTTCCTCCCCACCATCAAATAACTCTTTATGTTGGCCAAGTAACTGCAAGATTTCATGCTTTTGCTCACTAGTCAAATAGTCAAAGGATAGCGCTTCAAAAGCATCTACGTTTAGAATACCTTGCTTTTCTGCTGCCTCACAAGTAGCTATGGCTATTGAGGGGGATAACACTGCACCTTCAATATCTAGGTCGCCCTCCTCACTAATGTCTTCTAACGTCGAGAAATCCGAATAGTCCCACTTCATCTCAAAGTCATATTCGAAATCTGTTGAGGAATCTTCGACAGGATGTCTATCAACCCTGGCACTAATCCCTTTACATGACTGCTCATTATGACTCAAGGCTCCCACGTGATCGGAAAAATCGTCTTTCAGGTGTGAATACTGCTTAGAGGAGCTACTAATACCCTTTTCACGTTTCAGGTACCTAATGTCATTGCTGTGGGCAGTGCTAAATGCTCCTTCGAATTTTAAAGGGACCTGTGCCTCGCCGCTGCAGGCACTAACCTTCTTTTCAGATTCTTCGTCGCCGCTGCGGGCACTAACTGTCTTCTTTTCAGATTCTTTGTCGCCGCTGCGGGCACTAACCGTCTTCTTTTCAGATTCTTCGTCGCCGCTGCGGGCACCAACCGTCTTCTTTTCAGATTCTTCGTCGCCGCTGCGGGCACTAACCGTCTCCCTTTCGGATTCTACAGACTCCATGTTGCCACTGTAGATTGTGCTGACCTGGGCCACCGTACCAAGTCTCGTTCCACAGCTTATCTTCACAGGCCGTGATGAAGGGTTTATGGCCCAGATACTGCAGCGCCTTTTTGCAAGGGTCACCACTGAATAGGGCACCGTTAAGGAATTGGAGACTGTTGGGGTTAATAGGACATCCCCTTCTTTAGGGCCTAAACGCGATACGCTTCCCTCAAGGAACATACCGGAGTGCGAGGGAATGACTGTCTTCCTTGTAAGATGCACCGTTGCCTCATTCTCAGTTTCTGAGAGCACTGTTTGGGTTGATGCATCTGTCACACTCTTAAGGCAAGCTAACTGGAAAGATCTTGTGCTGGTATATATAACAGAGAAGCGATGGCCATCCAAAATCAATGTGCCTGTTGAAGAAGAGGCAACCGACTGCAGTGTAAAATTGACCTTCCTTAAAAAGTCTATTCCAAGTAGAAGGTCTCCTGGGAAGTCTAAATTGGCTATTGTGGTCCCATGACAATGGACTAGGCCTTCTCCAAGTCTAAAGTCTAAGGAGACTTCTGCTGTAGATTTAAAAGGCTCCCCAGAAATTCCTTGTAGGGTCTTCAAGGAGGACTGCTGTGGTAAAATGCTATCAGGATCAATCCCTTTCAGGGTACTGGGTTTAATAATTGTAATTTGGGACCCAGTGTCAATAAAACATAGGACAGTCTTGCCACTAACATTGAGTGCCACGAGAGGTCGCTCGTCCATCTTGTGCACTCTCAACTCCAGAATACTCGGAGTTTCCACTGTCTGGGTAGCGCATGACAGGCTGGCTCCTTTCGAATCTGCCAGTGGGACTCGGAGCTCTGTCTCCCTGGCGCCGAGGAAAGGGGCATTCTCGGGCCATGTGGCCATTCTGTCCACATCTATAGCAAGTATAGGGCCCTGATCTTGGGGGTGATCTAGGAAGGGCTAAAGCCCTGCACTCATGACTACTGTGCGTGGCACTTTGGTGGAAGTCACACCACACATTCGAGCGAGGTCGTCTCGGTGGAGATACTGGCAAGGGCACTGACTGGGTATTTACAGCCACAGGGTGCAGGCTATATGATTCCCTGGTTCTGTATGGGCGATCTGTAAAGGGTCCTCTAGCACGATAGTCATCTGGGAGAGAGTTTGGCGACTGGTGTTGGGTAGCGGAGTGGCCGTGTCTTATGCCATTCCTCGAATTCCAAACCCTCTGTGCCGTTTCTGCTAACTGCTGGGATGTGCAGTCATCTTTCAAGGCGAGAAAATCTCGCAGCCAGTCCGGCACTCCAGACAAGAAGACCCTTCGTAACAGTTCATTCGGGTCGCCAATAGCCTCCCTATGGTCTCGAAAGCCTTGGTGTACAGAAGCCTCTATTTGTAAATAAAAGTCCATTGGGGCCTGTGCATCACTCATGGTGTGGTCATATAACACTTTAAAGAAGTCGGCAGCTGAGTATGTCCCCCTGAATTTACGCCTCAGCTCCCGTTTAAAAGTGTCCCAGTCTCTTATTATGTCGAAGCTTGCCGAGTTTATGATAGTCTCGGCCCTACCGCGACAGTTAGCCCTAGCTGCCCGAATGAATGCTTCACCTGTGGGAGGGCGGACAAGATTTTCGATCGATCTTATCCAGGATTCTATTTCCTGGTTCCTTTTTAGAGGGTCACAGGCTGAAACCTCCCCTTTGAAGTGAGGTACATTATCTCTGCTACTGATCACATATGAGATTGGGTGGTTAGTCTCGAGAGACGTAGGGCCTCTTGGCAGGAAGTCAGGGATGGGCCCTTGGGGAGTTTCTGTAGCAGGAGCCCTTGTATAAGGAGTGGGTCGCTCAGAAAGAGTGGGAGCAGATATAGAGTTGGGTACCCTAGCTGGCTCTGGGAAAGCATTTGGGAGATATCGTGTGGGGTGTTCACGTGAATCATGGCCCAGATCAGGGTAACTTTGACTAGAAGCTACACCCCTAGGGTTCAGTTGGAATGCTCTCTTTTCCCTCTCTAGTTCCTTCTCTTTCTGGCCAAGTCTCCTCTCCCACTCCAAGAGAACCTCTCTTGTGAGTCCTTCTGTTAACGGAGTCATTGGAGGCCTCTCTGCCACTTCAGGTGCCGTGGTAGCAACCTGTGGTGCCGTCCTTTCAATAGGACTCGAAGTCCTTTGGGGAACATCCCGAGGAGCCTCATGCACGCTGGTTTGTGCTGCAGCATCCTCCGATCCCTGACCCAAATGCAGCCTTTCTTCCAGCCTATCAAGCCTGTGACTATTCGTCCGAGCCTGCTCATCCGTTTTCCTTGCTAGTTCGTCTATCCTAGCTAGTAGGTTGCTCTCGTTTTGGGCCATCAGAGCTGCCATTCGTTGATAAAACTCTTCTATCATGGCCATCTCACCCTCCACTGCAGCAACCGACTCGCGAACTAAACTATCCGATCCCTGTACTATCAGGGGAAGGCTGTCAGTGGATTGACTCCTTGTAGTGGGTCGGCTAGTTAAGTCGCTTCTCTGCTGTTTTCCTCTCGTAGGCATGTTAAAGCCACACCCGTTAATCCCTACTTAACGAGGCACTCGCAAGTTCACTTTCCAGCGTATGCTTAAAAAATAACCAGCTCACTTCACCAAAATCACTAATGCAGCACTAAATGAGATGCAGTACTTCACAACACTATCCAAAATCTAAGCCACGGACAATAGGTTCAATGTAATCACTGAAGCAGCTTAACAGTTAATTATTTGACTTATATAAACCCGATATGGACCACCTTATTGAGAGCTTTAGTTTACAACAAAAACACCTGACAAACTTCACAATACCAGTACAGCAAAAGTTTACACTTAAAGTTTATACTCGCACAACATTATACTGACATAGGGTACATACACAACGCAGAATTTACAACCTGACGTACAATCTCCACAATCAAGAATCAAATGAAAATAAACAACGGCAAAGGCAAAGAGGGAAGCACAGAGGGCGAGGGTGAGGGCAAAGGCAAAGGCAAAGAGGGAAGCACAGAGAGAGAGGGCGAGGGCGAGGTCAAAGGCAAAGAGGGAAGCACAGAGAGAGAGGGCGAGGGCGAAGGCAAAGGCAAAGAGGGAAGCACAGAAAGCGAGGGCGAGGGCAAAGGCAAAGGCAAAGGCAAAGAGGGAAGCACAGAAAGCGAGGGCGAGGGCAAAGGCAAAGGCAAAGCCAAAGAGGGAAGCACAGAAAGCGAGGGCGAGGGCAAAGGCAAAGGCAAAGCCAAAGAGGGAAGCACAGAAAGCGAGGGCGAGGGCGAGGGCAAAGGCAAAGGCAAAGGCAAAGAGGGAAGCACAGAAAGCGAGGGCGAGGGCAAAGGCAAAGGCAAAGCCAAAGAGGGAAGCACAGAAACCGAGGGCGAGGGCAAAGGCAAAGGCAAAGAGGGAAGCACAGAACGAGGGCGAGGGCGAGGGCAAAGGCAAAGGCAAAGGCAAAGGCAAAGGCAAAGAGGGAAGCACAGAGAGAGAGGGCGAGGGCAAAGGCAAAGAGGGAAGCACAGAGCGAGGGCGAGGGCAAAGGCAAAGGCAAAGAGGGAAGCACAGAGCGAGGGCGAGGGCGAGGGCGAGGGCAAAGGCAAAGGCAAAGGCAAAGGCAAAGAGGGAAGCACAGAGAGAGAGCGAGGGCGAGGGCAAAGGCAAAGGCAAAGAGGGAAGCACAGAGAGCGAGGGCGAGGGCAAAGGCAAAGGCAAAGGCAAAGAGGGAAGCAAAGGCGGAAGACTAGGAGTGAGTAAAGGGATGAAGCAGATAATCCAGGCACAGATACAGTAATATCACGATTAAAAGCAGTCAACTTCACTTCAACAATCAGTGATTGTGTGGTACATCATGTTCGAACTGGATACATGTTACTTTCATAGGACAAGAGATCTTTTAAAACAGGATGTGGAGGAGTAGAAAAAAGGTCCCTATTCCTATCAGAGCCACAGGTGCAAAGTCTAACTGAGCATCAGGCACATGCCCTGCTCAACCTTTCCTGTACTATACATAAATGTGGTTCTCCAATACTACAACTTTTAACTAGCCTAACTGAAAAAAACTAGTTGCTGGATATATCAAGAACACGAGCAAGAGAGCTCATACACAGCCAAATCCCACACGCTGCCACCAGATTTTTATGGGCGCCCTGTAAGGCTTTCTATCGAGGGGAAGCCCGAAATATCATCCCCCAAGCGGAGGATGGCGGCTTAGGGCCGAAAGGAGAGAGGGGGCCCATTCACTTCCCCTGTGTGGAGACTATGTCCCATGCCCCAGGTACACATCCCTTAGAAAATGGGTCTGGCTATGTTGTTCTTGACATCAATAAAAGAGTAATACAAAGCACCACAGTTAATAAAAGTATAAATACGATAAAAAAAACTTTCTGAAGGAACGGATACATAAAATTACTTGAACTTAAAAAAATGAATGGGGTATCTCTGGCTGGTGCTGGCCAATAAAACTTAGTAAAACCTGTGTTAGCTTAAATGCCCACATCCAGCACTGTCCTAACTGGCATGTAAAAATGGCTCAAACACAACCTTGTTCTTGCTGCTCCAGCGACGCCGCAGTAAAGGGTAATCCAGGGGTACACTCAAACACCGAGTCCAGAGACAACTTCCTTTAGATTTATTTCGCAGGTGTATTTATACAGGTTTGTTGCCACAGTGACGTGGCCTGTTATTTGAACAGGATAAAAAGTAAATAATTAAGAATACATTTTAAACACTGAAATATTAACAATAGACACTAATAAAACAAAAAAAGCAATCAGGTGAAAAACCTACTAAAAAAAAGGAACATTGAAAGATTAACGTGATGTTAAAAACACAGCAAGTAAGAAAAATAAAACTATACTCTTGATTATCAAAATAAAAGTCATAACACGGTAAAAGTCATTCGTAAAATATTCCCTATCCCGAGTATCCCCTGTGAGCCCCCATTAATAAGTAAAAAGAACAATTAAGGGGGTGACGTGGCAAGTTTTACATATATAAAAAAAGAATCTAAAGTCATAAAACAGTTACCCAAGACTAATAAAAATTATTAATTATAAAACCAGGGATTTAAGCAAGTTTTAAAATGATAAAACAAAATAACGTAAAATGAAAATAGTAGGGAAAAAGGGGAGGGGTTTGGTACTAAAACAAATGATAAAAGCGTCGAAATCATTAAGAATTGAAATTAGTTTATAAGAGAATGAGCAAGATATTAAGATCCCCATCTACCCTTAAAAGACCGAATAATATAAAATAACACGGTAAAAACACGTAAAATAAGTCACCTCACTAAATCGAAGCATTGAAGCTCAAAAAGGAAAACTCGGGAAATTACAGATATAAGTTTTATTTATACACTTCATTAAATACAAAGTCTAGCAGTATCAGTGTATCCGTGTTGTGTGTGAAGGAATCATCTCCAGCGTGCTTGAGCGCCACCCGCTGGATTACCCAAGTTCGGGATTCAGGATTCGGGATTCGGGATTCGGGGTTCAGGATTCAGGATTCAGGGTTCGGGATTCGGGGTTCGGGATTCGGGGTTCAGATATCAAGGGTGTCAAGGGGATAGGTAGGGTACTAGGGTAGGGGGTAGAGGGTAGGTGTGAGGACGAAAGCTTAAGGAAAAGGACTAAAATGAGAGAAATTAAAGGACAGAGAGATGGAAATGAAAGAAATGAGGAAATGAAAGAAATTAGTAAGGTCAACGGGGGAATAGAAAGAGTAGAAAGCGAGGAGACTAGTATGGGGGATAGAAAGATACAGAAGAACGTAGATCAAAGTAGAAGAGAAGAGAAATGAACGAAAGGAGTGAAAGAGGAATGGGAGAAAACGAGAGTAAAGGATAAGATAGCATAACGAAGGAACGGGGAATGAGAAAAGATCAGTATGATATAAAGGAAGGAGGGACGCAAGATTAGGAAGGGGAAAGAGGAAAATGAAAGGAAAGGGAACGAGGAAATGAACGAGGAAGAAGTGAGAGCAAGAGAATGAAAGTATTTAGGAGAGACGAAGGATAGCAAGTAGAGTAAATAAGGTATGGGTGTCAGGATACGTGGAGAAAAAGGGGGGGGGGGGGAGAGAGAGAGAGAGAGAGAGAGAAAGAGAGAGAGAGAGAGAGAAGGGGGAGGAAAAGGTTGGAGAAGAGGGTAAAGGGGGAGACTAAAGCAAAAGGGAGGTAGGGGAGACTAAGGGAGATTAAGGGAAACAAGGGTGAGGAGGATAAGGGGGGGGGGGAGAGGAGTTACGGTCCAGGATGGTGGGGGAGAAGGGTCGGAGACCTCACAGTCATCCCTCTCTGGAAGGGGAAAGGGGATCGGTGGGACTGCAGCAATCACCGAGGCATTACACTACTCAGTGTACCAGGCAAGGTACTTTTGCACATCCTACTGAGACGTATCAGAGACCACCTGTTAAGGCTCCAAAGGCTGGAGCTTTCTGGATTCACTCCTGGTAAGTCCACAATAGACAGCATCCTGGTGCTTCGAGTCATTTAGAGCGCCGTTGTGAGTTCGGACGTGAGCTGCTCGCAGCCTACATCGACCTCAAGAAGGCGTTTGACACGGTGCATCGCGAATCACTCTGGGGCTAAGAGGAATTCCAACAAGGATTGTTGTACTAATATCAAACCTGTATACAGGCACTGAAAGTGCTGTAAAGTGTGGTGGGGGCCTGTCGAGCTGCTTCCCTGTTAGTTCAAGCATGAGGCAAGGCTGTGTTCTTACACCAACACTTTTCAACACTTGCATGGATTGGATACTGGGTAGAGCTACTGTCCAAAGTCAATGTGGAGCAACTCTGGGCAATATCAAGGTTACAGACCTTGACTTTGCTGATGATGTTGCCATTCTATTTGAATCTCTGGAAACCGTAGTGGTGGCTCTTGATGCATTTAGCAATGAAGCAAAGCCTCTGGGGCTAGAGGTCTCCTGGACCAAAACCAAGATCCAGGATTTTGGGGGCCTACTAGGAGACCCTCTGCAGTCGGTACGTGCTTCCGGTGAAAACATCGAAGTCACAGAGAGCTTTATATACCTCGGTAGTGCAGTTCACGACTCTGGGCTGTCAGACTAGGAAGTCACTAGACGGACTGGCCTGGCAGCAGGGGTGATGAAATCTCTCGACAAGAGTATTTGGAGATGCCAGTACCTGTGCAGAAGGACCAAGTTATTTGTTTTCAAGGCCCTGATACTTCCAGTTTTACTCTATGGTAATGAAACTTGGATGCTATCTTGTGCTCTGGAATCTCGTCTTGATGCCTTTTGTAGCGCTGGATCATGGGGTACAGTTGGTGGAACCATGTGTCCAACCAACAGTTCCACCGTGAGACCGGTACAGGACCGGTTACTTGCACAATCCGCGATCGCCAACTCAGGCTATACGGCCACTTGGCTCGATTCCCGCAGGATGATCCTACCCATCAGGTTGTCTCTGTCCGAGACAACCCTGGGTGGAGGAGGCCTGTGGGACGTCCGAGAAGGTCTGGCGGCTCGCCATGAGGGACCCTCGTAGGTGGAAACAAAGGGTGGATGCGGCTATGCGCCCCTGCCGGCGTTAGCTCCCAAATGATGATGATGATGATAAAAGAATACACACACACTCACACACATACATATGTTCGTGAGAGTGTGTATGATGGTTAAGAAATCGTTTTCAAAAAATTATTATAATAGTAATTTTAACAATTCAATTATTTTTCCTAGCAGATAGAGCCAGAGCTGACCCTTCTCCACTGACGGATTAAATTTTAAACAGCTGTAGCATAATTGATATAGGATATGGATTTAAAACAAATAGATTAGTTAGGTGTGTATCTGTACCTAACCTTTGTTCTTGGTTAGTGAATTAGAAAAATCAATAAATAAACGAATACCAGAAGTTTTATCATCATATTGCCGTAACTTATATTTCTTTGAAGAAGAAGAGAAAGAAGAAGAAGAAGTGAAACAAGAAGGAGAAAAAAAGGAAGAAGAAAAGAAGGAAGAGGATAATATATATTCAATTATCATGTAAGTTTAATTCATATTAATACGTAACAGAGGACACTCCGTTAACCCATATTAAGCGTATTTCACAATTCAATGGTTGCCTCGTAGCAGTTGTTTTGATATTTTAATAAATAACAAAAAGTCTAATCACACGTGGAATGGACATCATCAGGTGAAGTGAAAACATTTTGATTGATTATACTTCTGATGCGTGCATTCATTGATTTAATGCGATTTGGTCATGAAAATTAAATAAGTATTCACTCGACTTTTCATCGAACAACTCAAGCGAATATCCAGCAAAAAAAAGTGCATGTACCAATGAGCTCAATATGATAGAAACGTGCCTGCGTTGGCTGAAAATGTTAGCACTTCACCTAAATAAGCGCCATAACATATTTATCATCATCGTTATATCTTTCTCATTATTTTCATTATTGTTATCTATGCCATTACCAAGATCGTTTTAACCACTTTTTTATTCTTATTCTTATTCCTTTTTTGTATTATTTTCGTCATTATCCCTATTCTTATTATTCTTATTATTTATTGATATTATCTTTAATATCATTATTATTATTATTATTATCATTATTATTATTATTATTACTATTATTATCATCATTATTATTATTATTATTATTATCAATATTATTATCATCGTCATTATTATTGCTATTAGTACTTTTATTATCAGTACTATTGTCATTATTATTGTTATGATTAGA
>NC_061841.1:21478921-21481421 GCF_019202785.1 Penaeus chinensis
TATTGACTTTATGAGAGTGAGTTACGGGAGTCAGTAAAAATTGTAAAAGAGGAAGAGGGGAGTGAGTATGTGTTTTAAGGTGAACAGGAGTGCATACAGTTCTGTAGTAAGATCACTGGATTTAGGATGGAGGGGGTATTTGAAAGTAGAAGTTGGGAAGATTACTGCAAAACCAGCAACGGAGGTGGTTTTGGAGTCGTCAGTGTAAACGTGAATACTGGAGGAATGAGTGGAGGCATGTTCAAGGAAATGAGTGAGAAGAACAGCAGGAGGAATATTTGATTTTGGTGGTCAGGGAAGACAGAGAAGCAAATATGGGGATAAGGTATAAGCCATGGAGGAACAGAATGGACAGAGAACGGGAGAGGTCGGATATGGGGAAAAGGGGAATGGGAGAGGAGGGAATCCATGCAAGTATGGAAAGGAGTAGGTAAACGTGGAGAAGAAGCAAAGGTAGGAAGTAGGGATCGTGGGATAATTAGTTTAGTGAGGGGAAGTTGGTGGAATCGAGCATAACATCGGAGAGAGAAGGGCACGGCGTCGAGAGAGAGATGGTATGCCTGATTCAGTGTACAGGCTCTCAACTGGAGAAGAGCGGAAGGCACCTAGGGCTAAGCAAAGACCACAGTGATGGATTGTATCAAGATGGGCAAGGAGAGAAGTTGAGGCAAAGGAGTAGATATGGCATCCATGGGGCTGTAGTAGAGATTGGAGTGTCTGGGTTTAGGATGACAAAAGAATTTGACTAGGGAAGGTAGGAGGTAGAAGATGGGAAGTTAGATGGAGGGGGGGGGTAGGTTTAGGAGAGGGT
The DNA here is from genome assembly GCF_019202785.1 of Penaeus chinensis. Classification (NCBI taxonomy): domain Eukaryota; kingdom Metazoa; phylum Arthropoda; class Malacostraca; order Decapoda; family Penaeidae; genus Penaeus; species Penaeus chinensis. Next base: position 21,479,733 of record NC_061841.1, read on the forward strand.
GTAGGAGCTTGGGAGGTAGGGGGAGTGGCAGAGTGAGCGACATTACTGGAGTAGGGAGTAAGAGAAAAACCTCGTTGACGTGCCTCCTGTCTGGCTTCACATAGAGTGAGTCCAAGTCTGAATCTCAGAGTTACTACCTCAGACTCAAATTTGTAGGTGGGGCCGCCACAGTTGGCACATGTGCGTGATTGTGCAGAGCATTTTGATCGAGTATGGCCAGGTTGGGCACATAGCGGGCATCTGGCTGTGGAACGGCAGTGTTTGGCGGGGTGTCCTAAATGCAAACAATTTTGGCACTGACGAGGAGGAGGTTGGTATGGTCACATCATAGAGCGTGAGACAGGCGAGTAAGTCTTCTCCACAGTCTGACCAATCTTTGTCATAGACTGGGCAATTTGCTGGGGAGATAGAAACAGTTCCAGTGCAAGTATTAAGGGTTGGGTGGGGTTCTGCAGGGATGGGATTGCCATATAGATCAGTTAGATTTGCTAATGCTATAGCTTGGTTTTCAGATGTTATTGTGACGAGACGGGAGTGGTCGGGTCGGCTACGGAAAGAGACTTTGCCTACTTGTTTTTGGAGGCATTGCTGGAAGAGAAGGGTGTTGTTAGAGTAAGGAGCTGTGGGAGGGATCACGAAAAATCGATCCCATTTGGCTGGGCTAAATAGAATATTTAAGATTCTTGTAGAGGTGGGGGTAGTAGAAGGGCGGGGGCGTATGGAGGAGGGAGGTAGTGTTATGGGGAGGTGGTCAAGAAGGCTGTAAGGTAGTAATAAGGGAGGATGGGGTAGTTGATGAAGAAGGTTGTGGGGGTAGAGCATGTTGGGAGAGTACAAATGTCTCCTGGGGGTTGAATGTTGATTAGGGTGGATACTGTACTGGTAGGCATTGAGGAGGGGATAGTTGTTGTAGTGTTCGGAGCCGTGGTCAAAGGAGAGCCTGGGGTCAGAGAATCGGGAGAGTTTGAATTGTTGGGGCTATTTGATGAAGGGGCAAGCCTCATTGCCCTAATGGTGGGATTACATCTTCATTATTGGCCATGGTAAGCCTGGAGTATGTTGGGGAGAAAATACAGTCCACCCCTCAGGGTCCCCTTGAGGGGTAAGGGCTAGGAATAAAACAGGGGAATACCGTGCCCATGGCTCCCTCAGGCCGTTCAGGACTGGCACAAAGTCAGCCTTTCACCCTTTCAGCACTTAGAAAGTGGATAGTAGAAGGGATTGATGAAGGGACAGAAACGAAAAAGTAGGAGGGAAAAAAAAAGACCATGCAAAACTGGTTGAGTCGAGGGCTGAGTCCCAAGGTTGGGAAGTTCCCCATCATTGGGTCTCAGTCTCTGCCTCGCCCCCCCCCCCCCCCCGACAACAACGGGCAAGGGATTGGGGGGGTCATTCATTTATAAGCATATATGTAGGAGAAGAGTGACCCGATTTCCTTTAGCGTTTGCCTTTAGCGTTGTCGTTTTGTTCCCTCCGGAGGTCCGCGTGGGGTCGACGCCGCGGGTGGGCGAGGACTTCTCCGAGTGGCCTTTGCTCGGCTTCTACGAAGGGCCGTACGCGGCCTCCGAAGGTCGTCTCACTTTCGCCAACGAAACCAAACTCTGCGGCCGCTACGTCGTCGTCCAGCGCGTTGCCGCCCAAGTAAATCTCCTGGAGTTGGCTGACGTCAAGGTGTTCGTTCATCTTCCT
>NC_061841.1:21516421-21518921 GCF_019202785.1 Penaeus chinensis
CCAGCATTTTGTTTTTTACTTAGCAGGAAACGTTCTGAAGAACTTTTACAAAGAGTTTACGGCGGAGATTAGCCGACGAAGCGAGGAATTTCGAGTAAATGTTTCGAGGAACAACACAGACGAAAAAGAACAAGAAAAAAAAGATGCTTGAACGTTTCCTGACATTTTGCAAATAAGAAATCATATTTCAGATTTAGATATAAGAGGCGCTTTAGATCATGCTGATGTCTTACATCAATAACAAGTTGTCTGTATACTCTCTCTCTCTCTCTTTCTCTCTCTCTCTCTTTCTCTCTCTCTCTCTCTCTCTCTCTCTCTCTCTCTCTCTCTCTCTCTCTCTCTCTCTCTCTCTCTCTCTCTCTCTCTCTCTTTATATATATATATATATATATATATATATATATATATATATATAAAGTATAATCATCCCTCTCTCTGTCTGTTGATTTCTCTCCTTTCTGTCTATCTATCTATCTCTATCTTTTTCTCTCGCTCTCTCACTCATGTTTTTCTCTCTCTTTCGATAGGCATCTCTATGTATGTACGAAATTACATGAAGAGATAAATTAATATATGCACATATATACAGTCATACATACATACATACATCAGACGTATTCACACACACACACACAGACACACACATGTATCTCTCTCTCTCTCTCTCTCTCTCTCTCTCTCTCTCTCTCTCTCTCTCTCTCTCTCTCTCTCTCTCTCTCTCTCTCTCTCTCTCTCTATATATATATATATATATATATATATATATATATATATATATATATATATATATATATATATATATATATATATATATATATATATATATATATATATAGAGAGAGAGAGAGAGAGAGAGAGAGAGAGATACATGTGTGTGTGTGTGTGTGTGTGTGTGTGTGTGTGTGTGTGTGTGTGTGTGTGTGTGTGTGTGTGTGAATACGTATGATGTATGTATGTATGTATGACTGTATATATGTGTATATATTAATTTATCTCCTCATGTAATTTCGTACATACATAGAGATGCCTATAACATCATATCGAAAAAGAGATAAAAAAATGAGTGAGAGAGTGAGAGAAAAATATAGATAGACAGAAAGGAGAGAAATCAATGGACAAAGAGAGGGATGATTTTTTTAAGAGTAAAATGCGTATTGAATAAATGACATAGATAAACATATATAAATAAATAGACAGATAAAAGGAAGGGAGATAAGCAGGTCGATGAATTAGACAAGTAAACAAAGATGGAAAATTAAAGAGAAATTCATATCTCCGTACTTCATAACAGGTCTCATTTCCGTTGAAAAATATGCAAATCAACGCAAAATATACCTTTGCTTCTTGATTGTTTCACTTACTGCTTCCGAATTCATAAACCAGCCAGGATGCATTCTCGAAAAAAAAAAATAATAAAGAAAAAATATTAATAACAACAGGCCAACCTACCCTTGGTATACACTTCATCCCTTAGCGTTGTATGTAAATTATCTCTCTCTCTTTCATCATGTCTCGTTCTGTGTTTCTTTGTTTCATTCTGTTTTGCTGTATTTTTCTCTTGGTCTATTTCTCTCTCTCTGTTTTTTTTTTTTTTTTTTTTTTTTTCTCAATCTCTCTGTCTCTGCCTTGGTACCCCTCTCTCTCTCTCTCTCTCTCTCTCTTTCTCTCTCTCTCTCTCTCTCTCTCTCTCTTTCTCTTTCTCAGTCTGTCTCTATCTGCCTACCTATCTCTCTTGGTACCTTTCTCTCTCTCTCTCTCTATCTATCTATCTATCTATCTATCTATCTATCTATCTATCTATCTATCTCCTCCCTTTACCTAACTTTTTTCCCTCTCCTTCTCTCTTCATTTAACACTCATCTCACTTTCCGAGCTTTGATTTATGAACACCGAGACCTGTAAGAAAGTTGTTAATTAAGGTTCATGAGGGAGGAAGAGAGTGGGGAGAGGGAAGATAGGAGGGAAAAAGGAGGAATGGGGAAGAAGGGGGAGAAGAGGGAGAGGGATCGAGGTGAAGGGGAGAATGAAGAGAATGGGAAATAAAAAAGGAGAGAAGAGGAAAGTGAGGAGAAGGGGAGAATTTTTTTTTTTTTTAATGGGGGATGAGGAGAAGTGAGGGCGTAAAGAGAGGAAAGGGAGGATGCAAGAAGAAAGAAGAAGAAGAAGGAGTGAGAGACTGAGGGCATGAGAACCAAAGGGAAGATACAAGAAAGATATATACAAAAAGGTTATGAGGAAGATAAATACTTAAAAACATAAAAAGATAAATACAAAAAAGATTGATACGATAAACACTTGAAGATAGATACAAAGGAAGCTAGATACGATAAAAAAAATAGATGCCAGAAAGGTATAAGGAAGATAGATGCAGGTAAAATAGATTCATAAAAGACATGAAAAAGATACATAGAAAAAAGATAATGCAAGAAATGTGAATATAGGAGTGATGCAAGAAAGTTTAATGCAAGAAAGACAGGTGCAAGACAGACAAACACAAGGA
>NC_061841.1:21536421-21538921 GCF_019202785.1 Penaeus chinensis
CATGTTTACAAAGAATGTACCGGTTTACAGAGACCAAGAGGCGTACATACATTCATACACAAATTCAAGCTATCACAAGTAAGCATACATAGACACGGTTATATACACTCTCGCTCACACAACAAGTATTGTATAGCATTAAATCGAATACACAAACAGCTATACATGCTAGCAAGTATATATACACATAGAAAGACATTAAAAATCCTAATCACAGAAGTAAGCATACATTTACTCTACACACACTAGCAAACATACATACGATCAATTATACACACAAATACACTCAGAGTTATGCTTACATTGGCATACATACATGCATATTTACACAGCTAGAATAGTATAGCTTTCATATGAATACATTAAAATTGACTCATTAGCAAACATACATACACTCATAAGTCAATACTTGCAACAGCATACGTACAGATTCACATTCACGCAGGAAGTATAGTATAGTATCCATACGAATACACAAACATTTACACATACTAGCAAGTATGCGAGTAAACACAATTCATGGAAATTCACATATTCAATGACAAGCATGCACACGCTGTCACACATCAAGTATAGTATGACATACGAATACACACCAGCAACCATATGTACACACATATACAGACAAATTCACATACACACGCCCAACACACACACACACACACACACGCACACACACACACACACACACACACACACGCACACACACACACACACACACACACACACACACACACACTGGTGCCAGCACCTGCTCTCAGCATCCGATAAGCATTTTCAAATTTCCATCTAAATTCGCCAATATATTTAAATGTTTTTGAATTCCGATGATATTCGCCGCTGCATTCGCATTAGTAAATTGAATACAAATTTTCGGCTCTGTGGCCTAATGATCCGCTGTAATGCGCTTTAATGCATTCACTTCCTTTCGGGATGTGGTTCGGATTCGCCAATCAAATCAGAATATCAGAATTCACTGTCATAACCAATCGAGATGACCAGTTCTCGTAGTCGCCCAGTTAAATAAAACCTCCCGAAATATTGGTCATCATGATGTCATCATATGTATCACGGGCCGAGTGTTTTTTTTTTTTTTTTTTTTTTTCTTTTTTTCCTTGAAAGTTGATGACGTTCATGGACGCTTGACTGAAGCCGCTTCGATTAGCCGTTTGTTCCGGATGGGGCTTCGGAGAGATGGAGTTTGATGCAACTGTTGTTTCAATGTTTTTGTTTGTTTGTTTACCTCGATTTTGCGTTGTGGGGTGTGCGTGTGTGTATGTGAGAGTGTGATTTTTTTGTTTCTTTGTTTATCTGAGTGTGTGTGTGTGTGTGTGTGTAAATATGTGAATTGGATTTATCTATTTAATATGTGTATGGTGTGTGTATGTAAGTATATTTGAGTAGTATTTTAGTATTATTGTTTGAATATATGACTTCATACATATAAACAGATAGTCATATAGACAGATGAACATATAAATGGCTGGATATATATAGAGAGATATAGATAGACAGATCGACAGATAGCTAAATAACAGATATAAAGAAAGTCAGAGAAAGAGAGATAACGAAATAGATTGATAGATGGACAAAAAAGGTAGGTGTATAGTTAAGCAGACAGAAAGAAAGGCAGAGAGAGAGAGAGAGAGACAGACATACAGATAGATAGACAGAGATAAGAGAGAGTAAGTGAAATACCGAAGTTTACGAAATTCCATTGAAAACAGATTATACTTCTTACCTTATCGTCGGTAACGCTGGATGGAAAAAAAATAAAACCTTTGTGCAATATACGTTTTCATCCAAATAAAATTACCGATTATTATCTTGGACACAATGTATCTACTGTAAACATATGCTGCACAAAATGTAGTTCTATATGTTATTCTATGTCTAATCATACATAAATACATACACACATGAAAAGGAATACACACGTATCCACTAAGAAAGAAAGAGAGAGAGAAAAGAAGAAAAAGAAACACAAACAGACAGAGAGACAGAAATAGACAAAAGAGATTGACAAACAGGTAAACAGTAAAGGAAAAGGACTGGTAGACAGGAACAGAAACAGAGATCGTGTATATGTAGCTACCCGTGTGCTTTCCACTCTAAACTGCAACCAACTGAGGTACCGTATCTCCAAGAAATATAAACACACTGCTTTCATTTAACGAGGAGAGAACTATCCATGATATTGTTGCTATAATTCTTCTAATACTCGCTGTAATGAAGCCTTTACTCCAAACCTGGGCATTGTTTATAGAAATATTCAAGCAGTAATTGGGTTGAACTAAATGCGTTTCGTCCCATCTTGCTGAGTAAAACCCGTATGTTTATCTTCAATCAACACATCTCAGTTGTCAAATAAATGCCGTGTTTGCAGTACTGTTTCTTTCCTTCGTCCAGTTTTAACCTTTTAGTCATGAGGATATGAAGAAGCGAGAAAGGGTGGGATAGAGAGAGAGAGAGGGAGGGAGAGAGAGAGAAAGAGAGAGGT
>NC_061841.1:21566421-21573921 GCF_019202785.1 Penaeus chinensis
CATACGCACACACACCACACACACACACATACACACACACACACACAGATATATATAATAATATATAAAAATATATATATATATATGTATTTTAATTATATAAATATATAGTATATAATTATATATATATATATATAAAATATATATAATTATGTATATGTATGTATACGACGTTTAAAGTCCCCATCTAAAAAAAGAGGAAAACATTCACGGCTTCGGATAACATAAACGTTTGAGCAGAGTTTATGAAATGATAAGGCACCTCGATCCCCTTTGCTGTGTGTTCCTTAGACTCTTCGATCCCCCCACAAACCTATAAGTTTGCGCCGAAATAAGAGATGGTTTTCCTCCTCTCTCTGATATTTGTGTTCGAGGTCTGTCTTTCTGATTAAATTTCTATTCTTTATAATTTTCTACCCTCTCTTTCTCCTAGTCCTGTTCGGTTTTTGTTTTTTTTGTTTTTTGTTGGCTTTGCCATTTACTTTTTATGTTTTGTGTGTGTGGTGTAAAGTATATATATATAATATATATATAATTATATATATATATTAATATATATATATATATATATACATACATACATAGATGCATACAGGTAATATATGAATATATATACATGTATATAGTTAAAAGTGTCTAAAATATGAATAAAATATACATAATACTTATGTAACATATAATATATATATATATATTATATGTGTGTGTTGTGTGTGTAGTGTGTGTGTGTGTGGGGTGTGTGTGTTTTGGTGTTGTGTGTGTCCTGTCTCCGTGACTATGCATATAGCTATATACCTTGTGTTTGTTTGTAGGCATATTCTTTCTATCTATATCCCACATTTTAAAAAAAAAAAAAAAAAAAAATACCCCGTTTTCCATATCCTCTTCTCATTTCTCCACCCCCCCCCTTCCCCTCGCCCTCCTAAATCCCTCCTTCCCCCCCCTTCCATTCCCTTCCTTGCCCCCCCCCTTTTTCCCCCTTCGACGTGACTCCAAACTTATTGCTCCTCCCTTCCCCCTTTGTTGGGCGTCAAGGGGGGAGACAAGCCCATAATACTTAATTGTTTCCTCAAGATTTAAAGGTTTCGGGTCGCCAAGGGGGCCCGCGTCGAAGGGCAGGGCGCGGAGCAGATTTTATGTGCAATAAAGCTTTAAATTGTCAAACCCAAACAAGGGCTTGGGTCAAAAGGGCCCCTTTTCCCTTTATTTGCCTTTCTTCCTTTTTTGATTTGGGGATTTAGTTACTTAAAAAGGTAAATGTTATATAAAATATAAAATAAATAATAATATAAAAAAAATGAAGATAATAGATAGATGATAGATAATAATAATAATAGAAGATAGGTAGAAAAGAAAGTAAAAATAGAAAGATAGATAATAGATAGAAAGATGGATAGTAAAAGATAGTGATGATGATAATAAGGTTAAAAAGAAATATATAGATAGATAAAGAAGATTGATAATAGATGGATAATAAGGGTAGATAGATAGAAATGATAGATAAATAAAAGATAGATAATAGAAGATAGATAGAAGATAGATAGATAGAAGTAGGTAATAGATAATAGATAGAAAAGGGGAGATAATAGAAAGTAATAGATAGATAATATATATAATATATATATGTTGTGTGTGTGTTGTGTGTGTTGGTGTGTGTATATGTATATTGTGTATATATATATATTTTTTTTTGTTAATATATATATTATAGCATGTATTTGTTTAAAGGCGGAAGTACGTAACTTGTGCGGCATTCAGGCGTTCTAGAGGGAGTAATAAAGCCGCTTATGCACGGTCTTACGATCCTCATTTTGCGAGGAGATAACAGCTTAACAAATTGCTGGATTTGCAATATTCTGTTTTAAAACTTTGACTTTTTTAGGCGGGACAAAAAGAGAAGAGCAAGCAGCAGAAGCATCAGAACACGGAAAGGGAAGGAAGAGGACAGGAACGAGTGGGGAGGACGAGAAAGAATAGATAGAAGTCTTAAGTACCACAGACACAAGGCAGATAATGGTGGTGCTGAAGAGGTAGTGTAGGGCCGAGGGGAAGGGAACGTTAGGGCCGAGGGGGAAGAGGGAAACAAGTTAGGGCCGCGGGGAAGAGGAACAGTTGGGCCGTGGGGAAGAGGAACTGTTAGGGCCGAGGGGAGGGGAACAGTTTGGGCCGAGGGGAAAGAGGAACAGTTAGGGCCGAGGTAGGGGAAGAGGAACAGTTAGGGGCCCGATGGGGGAAGGGAACAGAGGGGCGAGGGGGAAGAGAACGTTAGAGCCGAGGGGGGAAAGAGCAAGGTTTAGGGCCAGGGAAGAGGAGAGATGAAGAGCAAAGGTGGAAACAGAGAGGGAAGTACGTAAGATGACGCAGCAATGACAAAACTGTAGTCGTTCGGATTATTGCCATCTTTAAAAAGGACATAACTGTTTCACAAGTTATCTAGAAGATGTAGAGATCATGAGAAATTTTGGTGAGTGGACTCGACCGACGAAGTGTGCGACAAGCCGTAAGATCTTCTGCCGTACTTAAGAAAACAATTTTCGAAAGAGGCCGTAAAAATGTTAGGAGGTTCAAGGCACTTGCAAAGAACAACCACCGGATCGCAGAAAATCACCTATTTTTCTCAAGAATGCTCAATGTGCTTCTCGCGACTAGAACGGCCAGGAGGCAAATTCCTAAAAAGGACAGGAAGCTATGTCCCTACACGAATGTATACGAAACCCAGGATTTCGAGGAATGAGATGTACGAAAATTTTCGTAGGAACCATTTGTGAACGTGGCTTAAGATATAAAATGTGAGTATGAAAATATCAGAAACTTTTGCAATTGGCACATAACAGACAGGGATATTATGCAAAAAATATATTATTAAGACAACTGGACAAGACATATTATAACACATTTACACCATTTTTACAGAGAAGTTAAGTGTTGTCCCTTAGTCCATCATACCGCTTAATACCACTTGATCGCACCCACAACACAGGGAAGAGAGAGAGAGCGAGAGGAGTTGGAGGAGAGAGAGAGAGCGACGAGTGGGAGAAAGACAGATAGAAAAGATAGCAAGGGAGTATATAGATAGATATACTTCAAGCATCCGTCACTACTATATTTTTCTTCACCTATCTCCAATCGTATCTCCAGATCATCTATATTTTCAATTAATTTTCTTTTTTACTCAAAACTTCTAGATATCTCTAACTTTTTCTCCTGAGAGAGAGAGAGGGATATATATATATATATATATAATATATATAGAGAGAGAGAGAGAGACGGAGATAGAAGATGAGAGAGAGAGTGAGAGAGAGAGAGAGAGAGGAGAGAGAAGTGATGAGGAAGGAGAAGAGCTGAGAAAAAGCGAGAGAGAGAGGAGTGAGTGAGAGAGAGAGAGAGAGGGAAGGTGGGACGGGACAGACGAGAGACAGACAGCAGGCGGGAAAGACAAGATATTAGACTGTCAGAGAAGAAAAGACAAGCAGGCGGAAGTACAGAAGTTAGGCATACAAACAGAGAGAGAATGAGAGAGAGATAGGAGGAGAGAGAGTTCAGGGATCTAGATTTTATTGAAAAGATGAAGTGCATTAAAGCAATAGGTGAATCAAGGGCGAAAATTGAGATAAAAAAAGGAGAGAATGGCGATATAAGGAAGGGGATGCGAAAGATTCGTGAAGTCATAACTGAATATGATACTCGATTTTGTGATATCCATAAACAAAGCAATTGCTATTGTACATAGAGATATACCATACGCACATTGTGTATATTACATATATTGCATATATACATACAATATATTATATATATTATTTATTATTTCAATTATAATGTGTTGTGTGTTAATGATTGTGTGAGTGTGTGTGTGAGTGCGTTGGTGCGTGTGTGTTGTGTGTGTGTGTGTGTGTGTGTGTAAATCATATTTATATATAATACATACATATGTTATAAATGTGTGCAATATATATATGCATGTGTATGTATTTGTGTGTATACATATATGTGTATACAATATATATACATATATATACATAAATATTATATATTTTTATATTAAATATATGTGTGTGTGTTTGTGTGTGTGTGTAGATGCATGTAGACCTATTTCTATGTGTGTGTGTGTGTGTGTGTAGTGTGTATATATATATAGATATATATATATATATATCATATATATGTGTTGTTGTGTGGTTGTGTGTGTGTGTGCAATGTTGTGCATTCTGTGTGTGTTGTGTATGTGTATATATATATATATATATATACATATATATTATATTATATGTATTATTGTATATATATCAGGAGAGTCAAACTCAGAAGGACACACCCATAATGGGCGTAGGCCTGAACGTTCTATGTGATTACCCTTGGCCCCGCCCACCCCTCCCCTGTAACACCGAAAACCCCTACAGGACACCACAGAGCGACCGGCATAACAGCATTTTATGGGCTCCTGTGTTGTTCCTGTACAAGGGAAGTGAGGAGGAGGCTTCCGGCGCGTGTATCTGAGAACAGGCGTGCTCCCTTGATGAAACTCGTTGCAGTTTTGATTACGTTTTGATCGCGTAAAGTACGCTTTCCCGGGCACTTTATCGCTCTAATAAATGACGTCGGGAAAATAGCTTCGTATATTTGCTTTCGAAAGCATGGCTTAACGGCGTTAAAAATAAAAATAAGAAATATAAAAATAAATAAATAAAAGGGACAGGAGAAAAAGGCAGCGATAAATAGAGATATTAGCAAATCGTTGAAGTATGATGATTTTAGGACAGTATTAATCGAAAGCGATTTATATTAATTTTTTTTAGATATATGAAGCTTTCATGCTAGGCGTTTTGTATGGAGAAAAGTTTTGTTGCAAATATTTCTCTTGTTGCTTAAACTGTTTAATCGAAAAAAAAGTTTTGATTGCATAATTGAATCGTTCATTTACATGGTCTTTAATAAGATACCAGAGTTTGTATTTTGCCAATTATAGCTAATTCCATCTTTCCTAAAAACGATTTATATGATCTAATATGTAATGTACAGGTCGCAGCCTACTAATGGATGGTCATTAGTTATGCACCTTGGCATGGGTGGTGATGTTGTTTTTTTTTTCTCTCTCTCTCTCCTCTCTCTCTCTATCACTTTCTCTCTCTTCTCTCTCATTCTCTCTGCTCTCTCATCACTTCTTCTCTCTCTCTCTCTCTCTCTCTTCTCTCTCTCTCTCTCTCATTCTCTCTCTCTCTCATTCTCTCTCTCTCTCTCTCTCTCTTCTCTCTCTCTCTCTCTCTCTCTCTCTCTTCTCTCGCTCTTCTCTCCTCTCTCTCTCATTCTCTCTCTCTCTCCTTCTCTCTCTCTTCTCATTCTCTCTCTCACTCTATCTCCTCTCTCTCTTCTTCTTCTCTTCTTCTCTCTTCTCTCTCTTCTCTCTTCTCTCTCTCTCTCTCTCATTCTCTCTCTCTCTCTCTCACTCTTCTTTCTCTCTTTCTCTTTTAATTCTCTCTCTCTCTAACTATCTCCATCTCTTCTCTCTCTCTCTCTTTATAGGTATATTTATTATATATATATATATATATATATATATATATATGTGTGGGTGTGTTGTTGTGTGTGTGTTGTGTTTACACATATGTGTATGTATTACTTTTATATATATATATATATGTGTGTGTGTGTGTGTGTGTGTGTGTGTGTGTTGTGTGTGTGTGAGTGTGTGTGGTGTGGGTGCGTGTGAGTGTATGTATGTATGTATAAACACACACACACACAAGCACTACGCCCAACACCAACAACACACAAATACCACTCACACACACAGATATATATATATATATAATTATATATATTATATATATATATATATGTATATAAATATATATATATAATATAATTATTGTATATAATATTATATTATATATATATATATATTATATAATATGGATATTGTATATGTATGTTACGACGTCAAGTCCCCATTTACAAAAAGTAGGGAAAACATTCACGGCTTAGGATAACATAAACGTTTGAGCGAGTTTAGGAAACTGGATAAGCACCTCGATCCCCTTTGCTGTGTGTTCTTAGAATCTTCGATCCCCTACAAACCTTAGTTCGCGCCGAAATAAGAGATGGTTTCCTCTCTCTTGATTATTTGTGTTCGAGGTCTGTTATCTGATTATTGTATTCTTGTATATTTTCTACCTCTCTTTCTCTAGTCCTGTTCGGTTTTTGTTGTTTTGTTTTTGTTGGCTTTGCCATTTACTTTGTATGTGTTGTGTGTGTTGTGTGTATGTATATATTATATCATATTAATATATATTATATATATATATATAATATATATATATATATATACATACATAATAGATGCATTTAGGTATATATGATATATTATAATGTATTTAGTTATTTGTGTCTAAATATGAATATATATACATATTATACTTTGTATACATATTTATATATATTATATAGTATATGAGTGTGTGTGTGTGTGTGTGTTGTGCGAGTGTGTTTGTGTTGTGTGTGTTTATATATATTTATATTTATATTATAAATATTATATATACCTATATATATATATATATACATTTATGTGATTTATCCGCTAGTTCTGTAAATGTTCTTTGTGTGTGTGTTGTATATATTATATTATATATATATACATTTTATATGTGTGTTTGTTGTATATATATATGTGTGTATATGTATATATATGTGTGTATATACACACACACACACACACACACACACACACACACACACACACACACATATATATATATATATATATATATATATATATATATATATATATATATATATATATATAGCATGTATTTGTATATAAGGCGGAAGTACGTCACTTGTGCGGCATTCAAGGCGTTCTTAGAGGGACGTATAAAAGCCGCATGCACGGTTTACGAATCCTCATTTTGCGAGGAGAAAACAGCTTACAAATTGCTGGATTTTGCATTATTCCTGTTTTAAAACTTTGACTTTTTTAGGCGGGACAAAAAGAGAAGAGCAGCAAGCAGAAGCCATCAGAACAAGGAAAGGGAGGAAGAGGAAGGAACGAGGTGGGGAGGAGAGAGAATAGAGAGAAGTCCTTAAGAACCACAGACACAAGGCCAGACTATTGGTGGTGCTGAAGAGGTGTACGGGCCCGAGGGGGAAGAGGAACAGTTAGGGCCCGAGGGGGAAGAGGAACAGTTAGGGCCCGAGGGGGAAGAGGAACAGTTGGGGCCCGAGGGGGAAGAGGAACTGTTAGGGCCCGAGGGGGAAGGGGAACAGTTAGGGCCCGAGGGGGAAGAGGAACAGTTAGGGCCCGAGGGGGAAGGGGAACAGTTAGGGCCCGAGGGGGAAGAGGAACAGTTGGGGCCCGAGGGGGAAGAGGAACTGTTAGAGCCCGAGGGGGAAGAGCAGGTGTTAGGGCCAGGGGAAGAGGAGGAAGATGAAGAGACAAAGGGGAAACAGAAGAAGGAGAAGTACGAAGATGACGCAGCAATTGAACAAACACTGTAGTCGTCT
>NC_061841.1:21583921-21593921 GCF_019202785.1 Penaeus chinensis
AAACTGACAGGCTTTTTGTTTTTGTGCCCGGAACTCTGAAGACGTCTGATGAGGTCCCCGGAGTTCTTCAGGTGGGATTCACTGATGACCCCCATAGCGCCGGAAAGGGGTTTAGCCAAATACTTAGCCAAACGATGGGGAGCGCTGCCAATGCCAGTGATCGGCTTGACAGCACATCAGTCATGCAGCACGCAGTAATCCCTTGGACGAACCCTTTGTCGACTTCGTTATCGGTCCAGCGGTGGTTCGAGATAACGTAGTCGATTAGGTCCTTGTTTTCTTGCCCGGTGCTGAGTTTGAGGCCAAGGGAGAGAGCTTCTTTTTCAAAGGATGTCAGGTGTCTCGAAGACAATGTCTAAGAGATCACTTCGTCCAGCTTTTGTCCATCTGCTCTTACTGCATATACGAAGTAATTTTTCCTCATGTTTGACTCGCTGAGCTTGGTCTTCCTATTGTAGTTGAAGGACTAGCTCATGGGGAAGGTGTTCCCCCTCGAGTTCATTCCGGAGTTCGGATAGTCAATGTTGTAGAGTCCTAATGGCCTCCACAAGGAAGGCCCGAGCACTATCAGGGAACGGATGCTCGCCGGATTTAAACTGGCTCGGAGCTGAAGGTGGCAATAATTGCTCAGCCAAGCAGTCCATCAGGAAACAACGTCGATTCTTGACACTCTGGATCTTGCGTCTTGTGAGAAAATCCCGGGGAGGGCAACCCACTCGCCATTCATACCGTGAGAAGGATGAACGGTATTCATGTTGACAAATGTAGAAAAGGTTGTCCCTTCCCGGTTGCGAGTGGGTTACCCCTCCCCTGGGATTTGTGTGTGTAGGCGTATGTGTGTGTGTGTGTGTGTGTGTGTGTGTGTGTGTGTGTGTGTGTATGTGTGTATTTATATATATATATATGTGTGTGTGTGTGTGTGTGTGTATGTGTAGGTAAAAGGAACAATTCTTACTAATGATGAACGACACACAAAACCACAGACTATTATTGAGCATGAGCAGGTCCCTTGGGAGGACCGAGACAACAGGACAGTGTGCTCAAAGTTGATCCAACTGGGAAGCAATACATGTAAAAAGGTTGTTTTTTATGATTCGCCTCCTGCAACGAAGAATGGACTGTTATGCTTACCATGTACATACGCGCACTCAAACACACTAGTACATGCACACCCAAAATCATACTCTGTATCTCTCTTTCTCTTTCTCTTTCTCTCTCTCTCTCTCTCTCTCTCTCTCTCTCTCTCTCTCTCTCTCTCTCTCTCTCTCTCCTCTCCTCTCCCTCTCCCTCTCCCTCTCCCTCTCCCTCTCCCTCTCCCTCTCCCTCGCCCTCTCTCGCCCTCTCTCCCCCTCCCTCTCTCCCTCTCTCCCTCTCTCTCTCCTCTCTCTCTCTCTCTCTCTCTCTCTCTCTCTCTCTTTCTCTCTCACTTACACACACATTTTTTTTCTTTGTAATTGAATTCCCCATATTAAATACTCAGTATACACAAGAAAGTTATCGTCTTTAAATTTCATGAATACAATAAAAACATCCATTCCATTACCTTCAGGTTAAGTAAATAAATGCTCTCTCGACATTTAGCTATTTAAAAGTACATATTTCATTCTCAGTTTATGTACTTTCAGAAAAAAATCTAAACCACTCCCTTTTCCTGTTTCCTATGGCTGGTGGCAGTGAGTGAACTTTGACAGTTTAGAGAGTTAGAGAGAGAGAGAGAGAGGGGGGGGGACGGAGAGAGAGAGAGAGAGAGAGAGAGAGAGAGAGAGAGAGAGAGAGAGAGAGAGAGAGTGAGTGAGTGAGAGATAGGGGAGAGAGAGAGAGAGAGAGAGAGAGTGTGTGTGTGTGTGTGTGTGTGTGTGTGTGTGTGTGTGTGAGAGAGAGAGAGAGAGAGAGAGAGAGAGAGAGAGAGAGAGAGAGAGAGAGAATAAGACATTTGATGGATGGAAAATGTTCTTTTTCTGTCTCTCCGGTCTGGTGTCAAGATGCTGTAGCAACTGAATATGGGGGAAAAAATTCATTATAACTTCAACAAAGAAAAAATGTATTTTGTAGTACCTACTCATTGAGATGCTTGTTTTGGTGACGTAGTCATTGCCACACAAGGGATGTCCAGTAGATGCGATGTCAAGTATCGATTAACAAAGGATCTGCATGAAGATCACTGACCTGCTTCTTTCACTTTTTCAAGATTTAGAGATCTTAAAAAAGTAAGAGAAGCATACCTCCTAACTTGGTGAGCCGTAGGAGCATGACCTGGATCAGCAGATTCAATTATCCTTCTAATTATCTTGGCTACATGAAGTTGGGTGCAAGGCCTAAGTGAATCTGGCCATAACCATAGTGCCTTTTTGAAATCTGCTGGAGTTGCATCTATATAACTTTTCAAAGCTTCCACTAAGCATAAAACATGAGAGGAATCCTTTTCTAACCATGATGGAATTACTACAGGTTCTAAAATCCGACCTTGTCGTTCATTTTTCGCTAGAAAACGAGGATGAGGAGTAAAAGAAATGTACAAATTATTTGGACCAAATTTTGTTAGAGAAGGAGACCGTGAGAGGGCTGCCAGTTGAGAAACCCGCAAGGAATATTGCTTTGTGAAAAACATCCATAGGGGATGAATTTACAGGATATTGAGGTGATGAAAGGAGATCCAGAATTTTCTGTAGAGACCATGATGGAATATTATTACGAGTTGGAGGTCGCCTTTGGAAGAATGATCAACGAAGCAATTCCATTGGTCTTTCATCCTTATCTATACCAAAAGCATATCTTAATGGATCTGTGATTGCTGCTATATAGCAAGAAATAGGTGGTGCAAGCGACTGTGAATGGAATAAATAGGAAGCAAACTGAATAAATATTTTTGGAGATATAGACTTAGGTCTTGTTTCTATGATGATTTTTTTGAATTTTAACCATGCTGATTGATACTGTCTAATGGTAGTAGATCGATGTCCTTTGACAAGGTCCTCTACTTGTAAAGGCTGAATTTTTTTGCTTAAGGTTGTACGTAGAAACTCCACGCGTGTAGACGCAAGTATTCTGTGACAGGGTCCATCAGAGATTCTGAAGCACCTTCCCTGTTAGAGGAAGTGGATGAGGGCACCAGTGAAGAAGATACTGTATCCATGGTTGTGCTTCCCACAGACGAGCAATCAATAAAAGTTTGCCTTTGTACGACCTCAAGTGATTGATCACCCGAAGCATTGATGATGTTAGTGGAGGGGGAAAGAGGTATATTGATTTCCATCTGTTCCAGTCCTCTAGAAAAGCCTCTGGACCTCCTACTACAGTTATCTTTGCTCTTGTCAAATATCTCTCGATTCTGTGATTGGAGTGAGACGCAAAAAGGTCGATCTGGGGTTGCTTCACAATACGGAAAAGAATCTCTGATGCTTTTAAAAGAGTCATTGAACGGTAGGAGCCTTGTTTGTTTATACAATAAACAGTTGCAACATTGTCTGATAGAACTTGAATTTACATATCTAGGAAAGATTTTTCCAGATGCAGGGCCTTAATAACCACTTGTAGTTTCCTTACATTTATGTGTCTAATACAAATACGATCCTTGGTGACCTCTTCATGACTGGTAGCCCCATCCCCAGTCTGATGCATCTGTTGTTAGAATTTTAGAAGGAGTTTTGGGAACCCATAGAGAGACCGACATTAGACGTTTCCTCCTCAGCCACCAACGTAGATGGGAGCGGATGTGACGAGGAAAAATTACCATCTTGTCTCGATTGTTTGAAGTGAACACTGCACGTCCTTCGAGTTGTAGACGCCTTAGATGAATTCTCCCAAAAGGAATTATTTCTGCTGCATGATTTAATGACCCCAGAAGACTTTCCCATTCTCGACGGGATATATTGACTGACCAGAGATTTAGGAACAGTTTTCTCCAGCACTTTTTCCGATTGATTGAACTCAGTTCCTTGTCTTGTGTCCCATAGCAGTCCCAGCCACTGTAGTGACATTGTCGGTTCGAGGTGAGATTTTTGTAGATTGAAAAGGAGACCAATGGATGTACCCACCTCTATTGTGTGGCTTAACATCCTTTTGCAGTCTTTGTGTGACTGTCCAGTTATGAGTCAATCGTCGAAATACATTAAGACATGAACCCCTCTTTGCAGGAGTTTCCTTCCCACAGGTCGCATTAATTGTGTAAACACCCTTGGAGCTATGTTCAGCCCAAATGAAAGGACGCAAAATTGATAATTCTTCTCCCCTACTGACACTCCTAGGAATGGTCTGAATCGAGGGTGTATGGGAATATGCCAATACGCATCTTTTAAATCGACTGAAGCAAGATGTACCCCTTGTTGCAGTGTCAGACGTAAGTGAGCCACCGACACCAACCGAAAACGGTATGGCTGAATAAACTTGTTCAATTGACTGGCATCGAGGACGGGTCTCGACTCTGAAGAATCCTTCTTTGGTACTTCAAATTATCGGTTTAGAAATATTTTTTTCTGGTCTCCTCCACTACTGAATTGGCTATTAACTTGCCGATTCTGTTTGATATTGAAACCGAAGATTTCTGAGGGCGGGGAAACCACAACGGAGGAGGGCGACTCTTTTTCCAGTGCCACTGAAGGCCCAATGAAACGTCCCGTTGAGCCGATCCTGAGGGCCATGACTCTTGCCAACCCAGAAGTCGGCCCAACTTGAGAATGTCACTTCTTTCCTTTACGAAAAAACTTTTGGAAATTGCCTCGGCGATTACTGAATGACAACTTCTCATTTCCACGTTTTCTATCAGTTTCAAAACGCGAATCTATTGATTTAGAAGCTTCACCTTCCAGACTTTCAGAGTGATCAGTCAATTTATGGGAAGACCCTGTTGAATAACTGGATTGATAACGTCCCCGTGAAGTCAATGATCGCTTAGGAGAATTAGACCTTAATTTAAATTTAGAAGTTGAAGGAGCATGATGCGATAATTGGAAAAAAAAAATATTTGGAATCTCAAGTTCCACGGGTTGTGGTATTTCTTTCATCAGAGATCGAACTATTGGTTCATCTCCACAAGGTAGTCGATGATAGGGAGTGTTACTCAAGAGATCTGATTCAATTTTTATCAGATTCTTAGGAATCGTGCTTTCACGTAGTTCTAATCTCTTTATCACTGCTTCTTCTAGGTGTGACTTTACTAGTGGAATACTTAAAGTTGCAAGATTGGACATTACTTCTGATGCCTTCTCAAGAATCAACCCAGAATCAAAACCAGGATTCTGGTAAGTTGCTTTTGATGTTAGTAATATAAGTTTAGCAAGTACTGACATAATCGATAAAGTATTCTATGAGTGTTGAGCGGTAAAGCGGGCTGTATGATCTGCCAACAAAAATCTGTTGTCTGGTATTCCCTAGTCGAGGAGAAAAACCCTCCTTGCGAATTTTTGGAGCAGAAAGAAACTGAGAAAGCATCATTTGTTCAGAATCCATAGGCCACTGTAGACCACACACAGATAACACAGGTCCTGAAGATGAACTTGGTTTAGCAGCATATTTGTGTGTACAAGCCACCAATTCCGTAGATCTTCCACAGGTATTAAAGGTGATATCTGAGAAGTCAGAATGTGAAGTACTGCGTGGCGAGGCCGAGCTGACTCAAAACGGACCAATGGAGATTCAGCTGGTGGTGCTACTAAAGAATCATTGGCTGACAATGCTTGTGCCATGTCAGTTGCAGGTGAAGCACGCCTAACAGTTGAATTTTCTGGTGACACTTGCTTTGGCCGTCATAAACCACATTCTGTTCCCAAGTTCTCGAATGGTCTGACTTCCACATAGTCAATAAGAACAAGATCTTCCTGACCTTCTTTTAATATTCTATCATAAACAACGAATTCTCCTGCATTATTTTGCTCTACTTCCCAGTATGTTGGAATTTTCATCCAACCTCCACTTGGATATTGAAGGGGTTCTTCTGCAACATAGTTCATTCCTAGTATTGTATCCTGTCTGTCTAAAGGAGAGGTCACATTGTCAATATCATTACAAGATGTCTGAATAGATTAGTTATTTTCAGATTCAAGATTTTGACCTCTATCATCATGCCTCTGTGGTTGTGAATTAGAAGATAAAATTCTTTTTTGAGGAGGCGAGTAAAAGCAGGAATGATCGGTCAAAGGCTTTTCACTTGTTGAAGACAAGGGACTTCCTACAATTTTAAACGATCTTTGTAATGATTTTGGAAAAGAATGACAGGATGAATGCTTTGGACTTTCATGCGAATTAGGTGAAAGTTCAATCATTTCAGTTAGTAACTCAATTAATCTTGTTCGCTTTTGGTCCCGAGATGATTTATTTCCATGATGAGCCTTTGTAGGCGATTTACAAGAATCTTGGGACTGAACTGGAATCGGTGAAGCAGAAACAGAAGATTCTGAGGAAATCGCAACACCTTTTTGGCCACGTGAGGCTGAAGCCATGAAAAGCTTATAAAGTTCTGAAGATGCCCAAGGAAGAACAGATCCAGACTCTCTTGTTTTCCTGGCTGCTCTTAGATATTGTTTCTTGATTAGCTTCCATTCTTTCGATGGTGGATCATCTTAATGTTGCATTTGTACTATCTGCAACCATTTTTGGCAAGTTGAACATTGTTGAGGATCAAAGCAGCCCGAAGAAGCACAAGGGGCATGTTTCGGGCAATGATCGTGTGCTATAGATCAGTTCTCCCTGCAAGATCCCACACTGCAGACTAAAGCAGACTTGCTCTCATGAGCAATTGTTTTAGGGTTTGAAGTAGAGACCATCTGTAAAAACAGATAAGCATTCTTTGAAATAAAATCTCCGGATCCACTACTCATGCGCTGACTAACTTTGTGAAGCACAGAACGATCATGGGCCTGTTACGAAAGTAAGGGCACGCCATGAACCATTCGGCTTTGGAAGAAAAAAAGATTTTCATTCCAGCCACTTGTGCTAGCAAAAACACACGTTTAACACAACACTTTTCACTTCACTTCACCTCACTTAAACAACACAAAAACCGCCAAGAGACGGAATATACTTACGTATGATAATTGTAGATGTTATTAATTTTATATGAGTAGAAAACACTGAAAGCTATAGCAAGCGTCCGTTCTCTTCAGCGGTTTTGAGAAATCTGAGGTCAACAAGGCGGTGTGTCCTGTGCGTAAGGATTAGGGGGTTAGTAGTAATGGGCAGTTATGGCAATTGATGGTTGGGGATTGTTCTCCTGTTCTTCGTTCTGGTGGGCCGTTGTTTAATTCAACAACGATGACTCAACTCAGCTGGGATGTACCGATTATGCTTTTTAGCGTAGTTGCTACAGCATCTTCACACCAGACCAGAGAGACAGAAGATAAAATAACCTATGGTGAGGCTTTGAAGTTCTCTGTCACATAATTTGTAAATTTGTAAAAACCTGTGCTATGTATTATGCAATTCTTCATCATTCAAGGAGGTAAATAAAGCTTATTTGCACAAGCTAGTCATGATCCTTACTTTTATTCATAGTCAATAATAAATACAATCTAACAAAACCATAAATCAAATATAATATTGAACTACATAACAAAACTATATTTACCTTTGGCACAGTATATTATGTACTGGTAATTCTAGAATAAAATCTGAAATAAAAATATATACAAAAAAAGTCCGCTCTTTCACAAACCACGAATACATCAAAAAAGTATCACAAATTAAGTCACAAAAACATGCATAAAACAAGGAGTCTACTTCGAATAATAGAAATATACTTGAACCATACATGAAATCAATCCCTTGTATTATATATCTTACATTCAGTTCCCTGTGTTTATCCTCTTGCTGGAATATAAAGGAATGCACATTTCCTCCCTTAGCCTATCTTTTTGATAGACAAATTATCTCTTATTTCTAGTTTACTGTTCTCATTCATTCACAAAAGCATGTCTCAGGTAAAAGGAATATGAATGCAAAAACTCTTTTTAATATTTGGCACTGATGAAGGACAACCTTGAATCCCTTTCCTTCTAAACAGAAGTCACAGTCTGACCAACAAAGAGTTTTCTATCTACTTTACAGGGTGATATATCGTTCATACACCCTTATCACTGATGACTTCTTTACTGTCCAGTAATGTATCATTTCAGCTGCCCTAATTTTTTCCATGACTGTAAAATATCGTCTAAAGCTACAAACACATCTATGATTTAATTTCTTCTTCCAAACAGATATCAACAGAAGCTTCAGCGCAATAATAACAGTAACATACCTTTCCCTTATCAGCCTTTCATTCTATTTTCATTCTTTCTTTTTTTTTTTTTTTCTTATCTTCACCTTAACATCAAGTAAATGCACAACTGGTTCATTGCAATGAGCTTTTTAATTATTTGGTAGAGAAAGAATTCTACATCTGCATAATGTGCCACTAATGAACTTACAATCTATTAGAAGTACTTATTACAACTACAAGACTAGAATAAGACATATGTATCATTAAATAATAGACATCCTTTATCCTTTTTTCTATTGCATGAACTCATTCATGCACTGTAATGAATGCCTAAATACATTATAACAGAAGAACAGTTAATAAAAAAAAAATATTAAGAGTACCTAATACAACATGAGTATAGATTTTAGAAAAGAATTAAATCAGTTATAAAATGAATCTCTTTTGCTAGTGTGTGCTTCTGATCTTTAAAATCTTCAGTCAGTTGGTTCTTGGCATCTCTTCCTTGGGAACTCCATCCCTCAGTTTCTGACAGTGCCCAGTCCATTCTCCATTTCTGGTTTGATGTATTCAAGGGAAGCTATGGTTCCTTCGTACAGCAGTCCAAGATCCAAGTCTGTTAGGTTTGCTGCACAAAAAAAAAAAAATCTTTACTTACAATCCTAAAATTTGAATGACAAAAAAAATATCCATTTTACAAAAAAAACAAGACATATGAAGTCACCTGTCATGAATGAGTTAAATATCCATCTATTCAAAGAAATGACTTTTTCACCAACCTTTTGCAGTGAGAAGATCCAAAAAAGTGTCAAAAGGTGACAGTCGATCGGCTGTTGGGAATGCTGTTAAACCTGTAATTTAGAGAAGCAAAAATTTAATATATATTACCATTTCATAGTCGCAGAATATCTTAATGTTTGCAAAATTCTTTTCTCATTCAACAAGATTCATACCATGACCATACCTTCCCTTAAATATATTCAATTCAACTTCAGGAAAAGCAAAAGAAAAGGAAAGGAAGAAAAAGAAAACAGAAGGATTATCCTATGCAAAGAGGAGCAAAGACAAACTCAATATCCCTCAAAACAAACCTTTGTTCTGTATATGTTGTGCATTAATTCTAGCTGACTGAGTAGGGGTTCGTGGTTGCCCCGGACCCTCTCCTGCCAGGATGGACCCAGCATGGAGCCTCGAGCGCAGAATGAGTGACATTGGGTGTTGCCAGTACTGCAGGGCTCGGAGACTTCTCACCAGAGGCACCGAGGATATGATCTCAAGTTTGCGCTCCACATTCTGGGGTGTGTCGTCTAGGTCTGCGGGGGAAGGGAGAGACTGTGGTATACCCCTAAAAATGGAGGTAAAATATATAACACTAAACTACTTTCAAAGAGTCTAAATGTTATGATAGAGTAGAAGGAAAATGAGAAGGTGGAAGAGGAGGAGGTAAAGTAGGAGGAGGAGGAAGAGGAGAAAGAGGTTGAGGAGAAGGAAAAGGAAAAGAACAAGGAAAAAGGAAGAGGAAGAGGAAGAGGAAGAGGAAGAGGAAGAGGAAAAGGAAAAGGAAAAGGAAAAGGAAAAGGAAAAGGAAAAGGAAAAGGAAAAGGAAAAGGAAAAGGAAAAGGAAAAGGAAAAGGAAAAGAAGAAGGATGAGGAGGAGGTTGAGGAGAAGGAATAGAAAAGGAAAATTAAAATTAAAATTAAAAGAAAAAGAAAAAGGAAAAGGAAAAGGAAGGAGGAGGAGGAGGCAGAGGAGGAGGAGGAGGAGGAGGAGGAGGAGGAGGAGGAGGAGGAGGAGGAGGAGGAGGAGGAGGA
>NC_061841.1:21611421-21616421 GCF_019202785.1 Penaeus chinensis
CAGCATATGTCTCGCCCACGAGGTACTCTTGCAGCAACACCGGAGTATCCAAGTTATATGGGTCTTCACATACACTCCACATTAGCTGAAAAAAATGATGCTTGTTTTTATACTGTCACTTAATTTCCTCGACAAATTGATTCATCAAAACACCGGTATAAATTTAGAAACATTGTAGCTAATGCAATTTATATCAACTAATACAGCAGACTGTACAAACTGATATGCAAAATGTATATAGATAAATACAAGAGAATAATCTCTGACTACTTATGTGTTGAAAGCATTTCTACAGCACATCACTCAGAATAAAAGAAAACAAGAAAAAAATGAAAGATATATATATATATATATATATATACATATATATATATATATGCATAAGCATGTGTGTGCGCGTGTGTGCGGGCGTGTGTGCGGGCGTGTGTGCGGGCGTGTGTGCGCGGGCGTGTGTGCGCGTGTGTGCGTGTGTGTATGTATGTATGTGTGTGTGTGTATATGTGTGTGTATGTGTGTGTGTGTGTGTGTGTGTGTGTGTGTGTGTGTGTGTGTGTGTGTGTGTGTGTGTGTGTGTGTGTGTGTGTGTGTGTGTGTGTGTGTGTGTGTGTGTGTGTGTTTATTTATTGTTTATATTCAGTTCTGAGAAATTCTGAAATGTGAGGATAATACTTTCAACTGGCCACTTCTTTTGAGTTAATCTTAAGCCTAGCCTCCTGTCTTCCCTTCTGTCACTGTGTGGTGAAGGGAATGTTCGCTGGCAAGAAACACCTACAAACAGTGTTAAAATTAAAAACAAAACAAGCTGTACTATCTTAACTACACATGCTAGAACTCCTAACTAAAAGACCAGCTGCAGTAATACAAAATATTTACAATAGTGTTTACAGATATCACAAAAGTGAATGCCAATCAACAACTACAAGACGAAGGGTCAGCATACTGGACCCCACCAGATATTCTTGCAGCGTTATTGAAGATTCCACTTGGCGGTCTTTAAAAATGCTCCACTTCAACTGGTATAAAAAAAAAGGAGGAAACAATAATATTCATGCCTCAAAGAGAATGAAGAGGTACTATCCAATATTTGCCAAAAGGAATACAAGGAAAGGTTTTGAAACATGCAACATAAAAGAAAGACAGTCTAAGCATTGTACTTGAGAAACATGTCAGTAAATTTACATAGACTTTGTTAAGACAAATATGGCATTTTTATCTTTATCTATTTTCTTTTCACTGTAAATCAACTATTTAATCTAAACTGTACATATTCCATATATTATCATATTTACTTGGTAATGTATCTGATTTCATTGGAAATTTCAGACGGTTTTAGAAATTTCATATTACACATAAACATTTTAATAGAACCAATTACCTTTCATATAAAGTTAATGTGACTGCCGCACCAAGTAGTATAATGAAGAACAACCTATCCACTAGTCTGCCTATTAAAGTACCTGATTCTTATATCAATCAGGACTTATTCTCAAGATCAGAGACAAAAGTATGGTATGACATTATTGAACACCCTTTGGAACTTGCATTATAAATCAAACACATATCATGCATCCTTATACATTTCCTTATTCTTGATGAGCTCAAAAGATAAAAAGTAAACATAGTGATGCTTATGATGGACATTTATTTCATGTTAACACTAAATTCATCACAAGATGTAATTTCTATACTCAAAATATAGATGACTATAAAAGTATACAAATAGCCTCTTTACACAGAGCCTGTTTGAACCGAATTCCAAACAAGAATGAGTATAAAAAAAGTAATTTATATGATGCATTTTGGATCCTTCAAATTCATCAGCAAAATAATAAACAGCCAAAATAAGAAAAAAAGAAAAAGACTAAGTTCAATTTAAACTAACCTTCCTTGACAGGTCATGATCCTTGTCATGAACAGATGCCAAGTGCAAGATGGCCAAGCGATTGCTCAACACAGTAGAGCACTTGAAGAGCGAAAAGAGGGACTCTTTTGTGACACGTACTTCAACCAACATCTGGTTCACTCCATCGACAAAAGTCATGCTGCGGCCTGAGATGACTTTTTTCCCACAAATCTGAAATCAAATATATATAAATTTTCCATACTCATTAACCATTCGCCAATTTTTACCTTAAATATTTACTATGGTGCATTTCATCTATGACTAACAGTCATGAAAAAAATCTGTAAAGAGACCTACACTGTGTAGCTTCCTGCTATTATCACTATTTTACATGTGTTTGTGTAATTTTTTTTTTCCATTTTCATGTGTTTTAACATTCATTAAGCAAATCCTGTTTTACAATATCTGAAAAAAATAACTTAAGACTCAAACAGCAAAGTACTCATATTTTTAAATCAACTTTCCATTTATAATCAACTATTGTATGCTCCCATGTAATTCATTTATGTGATCTGGCCAACTAAAATCTATAAAGAGATTGAAAAATAAAAGACAAAAAGACAACTGAAAATTATACATCTTACAGTATTTCACTTTACTTTTACATTTTACTTCATTTTACATTTTACCATACTTGAGGTTAATGAACTTTCTTCAATTCATTTCTTTGCTTTGTTTCTCTTTGCTTTACCTAACTCTACTTTGCTTCTACAAGAAAAAGCCACATTCCAAACCTGGAAGAGTTGTGCATTGGGCAAAAGCTGAGGTGGGGGAGTGGTGACAATGTGGTTGGTGGGCATGTGGTCCAAGCCAATATCCAGCATGTGCATGCACACTCCTGGTACAATTACCAGCAAGTAGTGATCTGAAATCAAAAAGAACTATATCAAAATCCCATAAAAAAGTGCCAAAACATAAGTACGTGTACAGTGCAATAAAGATAACTGACATAATAAAAAAAGATGGTATTAATACATGCCACAGTAAGGATGGACTCAAATTCCGCAGGCACATTTACATGTCAAGATAATGGAAGGCTGCTCTCTGTTCTGTGTATTAGATAGGCATAGAGTTTTATGGCCCCAATGGTGCTAGTCTCAGAATTTTAAGGCTTTAATCAAAAAATAGTAATTGCCTCATCCAGAATCAAAGAACGTAAAACAGAAGAAACACTCTCCACACACATCTAAATTTCATATCATGGTGGAGGTCCTTGACGTTGAACTTGCAGAAGTAACAAGCCTACTCTAATCATTACCCAGCACTATTAGGTTAACATCAAAGGCACACCTTTTAACACCTGTGAAAGCAGTCCAGTAATGGAACTTACCTCCAAACAGTGAGTATGTAGGAAGGGCAGAATGAGCATGGCCCCAAGGTACTCCTGGCACCACTGTATGCAGGACACAGCCATGGTGCAAAAGGGTCACAGAATATGCTAAATACACAGCACAACTCTCTGGATCAGCGGGGGTCTCAGCCAGCCTCGACTGAAGACACACAGAGAGAATATTTGGATATAGCCTGAATACAAATTAAGCCACAGGTTTTGTTTATTTTTATCAAAACTTATTTTGATTAAAAAAAAAATGTCTCAAAAAAACTAGAATAGTTTATAAATACAACCAGCTGATTAAGACACAATTTCAGAGGCCAAAATGAATAAGTAATATTATCATAGTATCAATAATAAAAACAAAAAAACTTCACTTAGCTCTCTACCTTGTAGATATAATGATGGCAGATGCAGACAGCTCCTGAGGGTGAAGTAACAACACGGAGATCCAGCCAGGCATCTCCCGCAGTGTGCAACAAACCCTGGTCTCGATAATCTCCACTGAGGTCCAGTGGGGAATGTTCTAACCCTGAGAGTTCTAGTGGTACATTTAGCTGAAGCAAAAATTCAATGCATCAGTAATTTGTAAAGGTATACAGTCCTTTGAAAATAACTGTTTGGAGTCAGTTGCACCTCTAAATTAACACATTCTATCATAAAATTATCTATATATCAAATAAAGCATAGTTAACCCAAGGCTGCCAGGCATGGCGTGTACATACATGCCTACTGTGAGTTTACTTTATTAATTGTTTTTACACATAGATGGCTACACTTGTACTGAGTCACCAATGAGCCAATTACGAGTACCACCTGTCTCACCTGTTTACCCTTTTCCTTGATTTTCAAAAATGTTATGATTTCTTACATTGCTGTTACTAATGTCTATACCATTACAGTAATTATAATCTCTATAATAAAAATGACACCACTGATATTCATGAATTAGTATAAATATGTATATCCCTCCAATTCAAGGAAAGGTGAAATCAGGTAGGGTAACAAGGTCTACTAATTGACTCCTTTGTGGCTAGGCATTTGCAAAGACATATATGTGCTAAGACATTTCACAAAAAAAAAAAAATTAGCAAAGCACTCTCCCGGTGGCATTGGGTTAACATTCACAAATTAAATCAAATTTTTAAAAATATTTAATCTTTGATATCAGTATATTTACAAACATAAAATCACCATAGCAACCCATTTTTGTTAAATACTCATTTAGAGAAATGTCATGCATGATGGCAGTGCAACATACCACAGTTTCATGAGGTTTATTTGGGTGAAATTGCAGAGCAGTGAGCATAGGACGAGGTCGCATCTCATCTTCCTCCGATTCACCTGAAATTTACAACATGCATAAGCAGCAAATCTATTAGCATCTATCAACAATCCATAGCATCCTTTATTCATGGTACCATTGTTTCTGAAAATGAAATTAAATATATTCTTAAGTCTACAAGTTGGTTTTATAACTATCAAAATATATATATATATATATATATATATATATATATATATATATATATATATATATATTTATGTATATATATATATATATATATATATATATATATATATATATATATATATGACTTGTCACTATGTATTATTCTTTTGACAATCTTGTAATCTTGGGTATAATCTCTGATATAAAACATTTGTAAGATATTCTGAACTTCTATAAAATCCATAAATCTGTAATAATCATGTTTTATTTTCACTTTTGATGAACCTTTCAAAAACCTTATCAAGAGCTTT
>NC_061841.1:21621421-21628921 GCF_019202785.1 Penaeus chinensis
AAAAGAAACAAAACAACATGGGCAAAATCAAACACAAAGGAACACTGAACACCTATAAACCGAAAAAGTAAAACAAGACCACACAAAGGCACGTAAAGTACCAACAACCCTACAGAACTAAACAGCACGACAATGCATCTAGGAAAAAAAAAAGAAGAAAGAACAGAAACCTTCAACACAAGACGGCAAAAGCACCAAGGGAGAGGCTCTACATCCAAAATTTTACCTAGCAGAGTCCTGGAAGCATTGACTGAGGCTTGGACCACAGGCACAACCTTGTCAAAAGTGTACAAGACCTGTGACGGAGAGAAGATTTTTCATGCACGGTGATATAGAAAAATCAGTCAGGAGTTACTGTAGCTATGGCAGAATTTCATCACCACCCAAAACTCTTAAGAAAATTACATGATTACACAATTTATCCTTTCCTATAAGCACATAACATTTGTTTGTATATATATCTACATATAAACAAGAGTTTGTGTGTGTGTGTGTGTGTGTGTGTGTGTGTGTGTGTGTGTGTGTGTGTGTGTGTGTGTGTGTGTGTGTGTGTGTGTGTGTGTGTGTGTGTGTGTGTGTGTGTAGTGTGTGTGGTGTGTGTGTGTGTAGTGGGTGTGTAGTGTGTGTGTATGTGTAGCGTGTGTATATGTGTGGTGTGTATGTGCGGTGTGTGTGTGTGGTGTGTGTATGTAGTGTGTGTGTGTAGTGTGTGTGTGTAGTGTGTCTGTGTGTGTGTCTGTGTTTGAAGGCTAATTTTATGTCAGTTAATGGTAATTACTAGATAAGTTTAGGCTCCTTCCACAAACTTTCAAAAATGCAGAGGTCATAAGCAAAAGGTGTAGAGACAATTACTTTGAAATCTTTTTTTCATGTTCTACAGTTATTCTGCTAGCAATGATCATGCACTGGTTTCCTAGTAGTTTTCCATGTTCATCTGCTAAACGGAAAAGATTCTCTGGAAGTCCTTTCATTGTAAGCACCATTGCTGCATGTAAATCTACAGATGATAGATTTTGTCTCTGATTTCAAAATAGTGGCAACGGCTTTTACATATATGAAAATGATTCTTAAATCTACAGTTGGATAGTGTATGATTATGAGGTTCAATCGTCTCATCCTTGTAGCATAACTCATTGGGTCTACACAGTGAAGGTTTACATAAATAAACGTGTCTGGTTCCTAGTTGTACTGGTTCTCTTTTTACCATATTATTTAAGGCTTGTCTGATGGATCTCTGTACAAAAAATTATTGGAAAAAACAGTTTTTTCTTATGTGATGTCAAGGTTAATTTCATTTTTAATAAGATTTGATATTGCACATGCTGACTTAATAGAGATAAAAGAATTTATTGGTGAGGACTCTGTTGATAGGTTTCTTTTCGTTGGAAATCTATTACACATCTCTGTCTGTACTGACATCCAAGAAAGTTAACCAATGGACTCTAATCCACATGTACATTTGCTATTCCAATGCTAGCTGTTCATATACTTTAGGATTTTTTTGGTCTTGTAGGTGAGATATAAACAAAAGAAATGTGTCATCAACATCTGTAAAAGTGTGAGTCTAAAGTTAGGGAGACAGCAAATGGAAACTCATTTGACATAAAAAAAAAATGTCATGTCTTTAGTGCCAGTTTCCTGTTTGTTTTGAAATTGTGCCCCTTTTAAATTATACATGTGGCTGTTGTTGTTAGAAAGCGAGTCAGTGATCATTGCAATTTTTTTAACAAGAGGGACATTTGTGAAGAGGTTAGTAACATGAGTACTAGCCATTACATAAGTGATAAAATATCATATCACAAAATATTTTGTAATATTTAGAGTTCAAGGTACCAATAGCAGAAAGTATAGAGGTCTCAGAGGGCAGATGGCTTTATGAACTTCTGGAATCCCATACAGGACACCTGGTTTCAACACAAAAGTGAATAAAGGTGAGTATGTATTCTTAATCAGCAGACTGGTAATCTTTGAATTTTCTCATCATGGTACTAAGTTGGTCTTCTCCTTCAATAATATGATAGGTGCAGCCATCTTCTATGGATTTTCAATGGATTTTGTTTTATCATCTAAAACATTTGTCATCTTATCCATGTAGTCATTCTAGCTTATTTACATGAAGAACTTT
The DNA here is from genome assembly GCF_019202785.1 of Penaeus chinensis. Lineage (NCBI taxonomy): Eukaryota > Metazoa > Arthropoda > Malacostraca > Decapoda > Penaeidae > Penaeus > Penaeus chinensis. The sequence goes on from NC_061841.1 coordinate 21,623,547, forward strand.
GCATTACATATATTTCAAATTTCCAAAAGTTAGTGTATTACATACAATGTTTTATGTCCTTATCTATAACACACAAAGCCTATATTTTTTAAACATGATTTACCTGAGTGCACTGAAGATCAGGCGTTGCAATAGCAATCTGTGTAGCAAAGGCAAGTGAACTGGTGGCTCCTTCTGGCCCACCATCACCTGAGCTGTCTGCTGGCCCTCTCACGAGCACCTCCTCTTCCCAGCGGCACAAGAGAGAACCATCCTCAATTTCACCAATCCACTCAAAGTTTGAATCTGAAAATCAAATCAAGGTCATATTCAGAAAGGAACAGCATGAAACATCACTGTGGCTCTCTGTACTCTGACAAAGACTCTGTGGGGTCTTACTCTTGATAAGTAACCCAACTTTAATTGTTAATAGCTTACATATAAATGATCTGAGATCTGAGACAATTATGTCAGAGAAGAATATTCCTTAATATATCAATCCATTGATTCCATGTAATATTAACTTTAAACTACAAATATGATTATGTCAGAATCTTTAGCTCTACTAACAAATCTACTGAGATTACATTTTTATATCAGAGTATTACTAAAAGCTGTTTCAAATTAAAAATGGTTAAGCATGTGAGGCAATGTATCTAATACGAAAAGAACTGAAAAAATAATATAACTTCGGCATAATATGTGAACCAAAAGCTGAATTAATTGCAAAAGAAAGTACTTAAATCAGTGGTTCCCAACCTTTTCTATTCCGTGGCCCCCAAACACTATATAAGGATCTTCATGGCTTCATTCAGTGTCTGTCAGCTTTTTCAAATTTAATTATTATTAGTTATGACTTATGTAATCGTGCCAACAGCTATAGGACAAGAACACTTCATGGTAAGATGCCAGTTTATTGACATGTGAGAGATAATCATATGCAGGTACTGTAGGTGAGACATAATCCAGTTTAATTGGAAGTCGTAATTTTCATGTTGTTCCATGTTGTTCCAGAAAGTATCTCATGGCCCCTAGGTTGGGAACCCCAGGTTTAAACCTTGGACACGTACTACCTGCCTACCGAGATATAAGACAATTTCAATCACGGTCTTATTTTCTAGCCTACCCAACTAACGCAAAACATTCCCATATCTAATAAGTCTCCATGTCAAGTGAAACCTTTTCTAGAACAGTAAAATACCCAATTTTCTAACATTATTAGACATTAAACCACCAATTTCGATAATAAACATTCGCCACTAATTGCTGATATACTTCCATTCATACAATAGAAACCTAATCGAAAACGACGCTCCTTCTTCTAACACTTCAATCTCAATCAAAAAACTAAAAAAACGTAACAACTAAACTAAAAACTTACACTGATTTTCTTCCAAAAAGAGGATTGGCTTCGCAGTGACAGCCGCCATCGTCGCCCTCTTGTTGTGTCGTCTGTTTGTTTACTTCTAAAAACAGGGAAGCAGAGCGATGCGCAGCGAGGCGAGGGGGCGTTCGTTTAAGGAGGGATTTTTTATTCCGAATCAAGATTATTGGTATTAGATTGTTATCAATATCATTATTGTCACTATTCTAAATTTCGTTCATTGTAGTAATAAAAATAATAATAATAATTATTATTATTAATATTATTGTTATTATTATTATTATTATTATTATTATTATTATTATTATTATTATTATTATTATTATTATTATTATTATTATTATTATTATTATTATTATCCTTTTATTATCAGTATTATTATTATCATTACTATTAGTGTTATTGTTATTATTATTATTATTGTTATTGTTATTACTATCAGTATTGTTGTTATTATTATTGTTATCGTTATTATTATTACTATCATTATCATTATTGTTATTTTTATTATCATTATTATTATTATTATTATTATTATTATTATTATTATTATTATTATTATTATTATTATTATTATCATCATTATCATTATTATTATCATTATCATTATTACTATTATCCTTATCATTACTACTATTATCATCACTGTTATCATCATCGCCCTTGCTATTATTATTATTATCATCATTATAGTTAATTGTCATTATTATTATAGTCTTTATTATCATTATCACTATCATTATTATTAATATTACCATTATTATTATAAGTTATACTTTAATCACTGAAAGGTGAACACACTCTTTCGTGTTGATACTATGGTAGAAAACCCACAATGTAAAACTAGATTTATTGAAATTGAGACAACAGTTTCGGAATCCACCTGGATTCCATCCTGAGGACCTGAGGATGGATTCCGAAACTGTTTATCATTATTATTATTATCATTATTATCATTATTATTATTTTTTTATTATTATTACTATTATTATTATTATTTCTATTATTATTATTACTGTTGTTGTTATTATTACTATCACCATCAATATTATCACAATGACCATTATCATCATCATATTATTGTTGTTTTCATTATTGCTACTACTATTAATATAATGTTATAATTAATTTTCATCATTATCATGATTATCATATTATTATCATTGTTATTATTATTATTATTATTATTATTATTATTATTATTTCTTTCTTTTTCACACTTTGTGTCTGGCTGTTCTTATTGCCGGGTTCTATGCTGATAGGCGGGCCATAACAAATGACCATGGGCTACCAGCATTTTCTTTCTCAAATCTCCAGTACTTTTCGCAAAATCCTGGCAGTTCCCAACAACGCAGTCTTTTGAAGTTGCAGTGAATCCCAAGCTTTTCAACCCACTTCTCAAATCCTTTGGTCACAGATCCCAGAGCTCCAATAGCAACAGGGACAACCTCTACTTTCTTCAGTTTCCAAAGTCTTTTTATTTCTCTTTTCAGATCTTGATACTCTTCTACTTTTTTCTTCTCCTTCTCTGCCACGTTCGCATCCGCCGGTACTGTTATGTCAATGATAATTGCCGTATGTTCCTTCTTTTCTACCAAGACTAATTCTGGCCTTCTTGCCTCTATCACATTATCACACTGGATATTTGCATCCCATAACAACTTTACATCATCACTCTCCACAACTCCTTCAAGGGCAAGCTCATACCATTTCTCACTGCATTCCAGTCCTCTTTTCTTGCATATATCCCAATGGATCTTTCTCGCGACATTATCATGACGCCTCTTGTACTCCTTTTGGGCCTAACTTCCCACATGCACTTACAATGTGTTGAATACTTTCACCTGTTTGGCCACACAATCGACACAGGGGGCTTTCAGCCGTTTTATCAATGTGATACTTCACATAATTTGTCCTGATCGATTGTTCTTGTACGGTACAAATCAAGGCTTCTGTATCAACCTTCAAATCGCATTTTGACAACCATCCCCGAGTCTTCTCCTTGTCTACATCATCTGTTAAGTCTCTGACGAACTGTCCATGCATGCTCTTTCCAGTCCACCTATCTTTCGCTTCGTTTTCATTTCTTGTCTTAAGATCTCTAACCTCCTCCCGTTCTCTTGCATTTAATTCCTCGAATTTCGCTACACCCTTTAACAGCTTCTCTTTAGATTTTGACACGTACACTTTCAAACTACTCTCCTCATCTTTGACACATCGTTCTATACCTATAAGACCTCTTCCCCCATCTCTTCTTTTCACATACGGCCTGTCTACATCACTCTTCAGATGGAAAGCTCCATACATTGTCATTGTCTTCCTTGTTTGTCTGTCTAAATCTTTAAGCTCGTTTTCTCTCCATTGTATTATTCCCGATCCATACCGGAATATGGCCACTGCCCATGTGTTGATCGCTGACACCTTATTTTTCCCATTCAACTTTGATCTTAGTACCAGCCTTAACCTTCTTTTGTATTCCTTTCCAATTGTATCTTTCATTTCAGCTTTCATTTTATCTAATTCCACAATACCTAGATAAGTGTAACCTTCCTCCTGAACCTCTTTCATTGTTTGTCCATCAGCTAGCTTAATTCCTTCACTTTTAACAATCTTTCCTCGTTTCAATATCAGAACGCCACACTTTTTCATCCCAAATTCCATACCAATACCATTGCTGAACATGTGAACGGTTCTAACTAGCACATTCATCTGATCTTCAGTCTTGGCGTATAGCTTCAGGTCGTCCATAAACGATAAATGGTTGACCTTATATTCCTTCTTTCCCCATTCATAAGTCGCTGTCACTTTCCGTAATATCAGTGACAATGGCATTAATTATTATTATTATTGTTGTTATTATTATTATTATCATTATTATTATTATTATCATTATTATTATTATCATCATCATTGTTATTATTATTGATATTGATATTATTATTACCATCATAACTGTTATTATCATGATCAAAAACATTGTCCTTATCATTATCAATGTTATCATTATCACTATCATTATCACCATCATTAGATTCATCATCAGATATATCATAGTCATCATTTTCATTCTTACTAATATCATTATCATTGTCATTATCATCATCATTTGATTTATTATCACTATCATCTTTATGATCTTATTGGCATCATTATCATTATATAACCTATACCATAATTATCATTACTCTCATTGTTATTATCATTAGTAGTAGTAGTACTATTATTATTATTACTATCACTATATTTGTTTCAGTTGTTGTTTTATTACTATTGTAGTTGTCATGATTGTCATTACCGTCACTATCATTCTTATTACTTCTATCATTATTATTGTTGTTATCATTTCATTATTGTCATGATTTTTATTATCATTGTCGTTGGTATTATTATTATTTCGTCATTATCATTATTATTATTATTATTATTATTATTATTATTATTTTTATTATTATCATCATTACTATTATCATTATTATTATTATTATTATTGTTATCATTATTATCATTATCATAATTATTATTATTAGTAGTAGTAGTAGTAGTAGTAGTATCATTATCATTTATATTTTTATTATCATCATCGGTACTATAATTGTTGCTATTATTATTACTGTTATCGTTATTACTATTATCTTTATCATTATCATTTTTATTGTTATTATAATCATTTCTATTATTATCATTATTATTATTATTATTGTTATTATTATTATTATTATCATTTCTATTATTATCCTTTTTATTATCATTGTTGTTATTATTATTATTATTATTATTATCATTATTATTATTATTATCATTATTATAATCTCTTTATTGTATTTTCGTCATTATTATTATTATTATTATTATTATTATTATTATTATTATTATTATTATTATTGTCATCATCATTATTACTATTATCTTATTATTATCATCATCATCACTATTATTATTATTATTATTATCATTATCATTATTATTATTGTTGTTGTTGTCGTTGCTTATGTTGTCGTCCTTATTATCATCA
>NC_061841.1:21638921-21641421 GCF_019202785.1 Penaeus chinensis
TCTTTTCATTGTTGTCTGTTATTACGTCAAGTTCTTTTCTGCGAAGCTCTAAATATTATTAGTAATTATTTCAAGTCTTCAATAACAATCCAACGCATTGTAATCCTAGTCTCAGAAAACAAAAACAAAAACTGGCAACTCACCCCAAGCTCTGGAGTATTGCGATTCAACATGTCGTTTTTATTATTAGCATCAGTTGGTATTTAATCATTTATGTTTGCATAGGTTTTGTATTTAAAAACTTATATGTATCTTTTTTGCCGATTTACTGCTTCCAACACCATTTCATTATCTTTTCTCAAAAGCAGATTTAGCGAAGCGGAGTTCTTTCGAGCCCGGCGTGAGTTGCCAATTTCTCATTTCCTGAGATTGGACTAAAGTTTCCCTTCATTTTCTTTCTTACATCCTCCCTCAATCTCATTTACTCTTATTCCAAGTTTCCTCCTCTCCCTCCTCCCGTCACTCCTCTTTCTCCTCTTTTTTTCTCTTCTTCTTTTACGATCTTCAAGTTTCCTCTTTCCCCTACCTCATTTCCCCTCTTTCTTCCTTCCTTCTTACTTCCTCCTTCCTTCCTTCGCTACACGAGGACATAGAGGAAAAGAGAAGTAAAGAGGAGGGCGAGGAATGGAAGGATGGAGGAAGGAAGGACAAGAGAGAATGAGAAATGCGTAATCATTATATTTGTCTTTGTTATTATAATTACCACCATCATACGTATTATCCTTATAATTAGTGTTATTTGTTGTAATACCATCATTATTATTATCATCTTCATTATCGGTATTGTAGATATAATAACAATAATATTTATCACCAATATAGCAACAACGACAACAAAAATCAGACTTTGCATATTAATTCTTTGCCAATATAATGAACCAATACACGGTTAAACAAGTCATCGTTTTCTGCATGTCAGCGCGTCTCAATGTCAAGGACAATTACTCCATTTTAAAAACAATTTTACAAAGAGTTGAGCACATTTTCTCGTCCTTTTTTTAGCTGAATGGTAACTGATCCCTGATAATAAAACAGAAAAGTTGTCTAATTGACCGACGAAAGGCTGATTGCTTAATAAACGTTAAAAATATATGCTTTAGTAGCATTTAATGTTTTGGTTCCTATGTCCGCACTAGGGGTTCCCAGCTTAGATTTCTTGTAATATTTCATGGTATTTTTTTTTTTTTAGATTATTGATGTACACGAAACTCTGTATTTTTAATTAAACGAACTAGAAACTTGTAGAGACAGATAATAACAATAATAATAAAAATTATGATAATAATAATAGAAAAAATACTGAGTTTACAAAAAGGAAAGGAAATAAAAGGTATTTTGTATGAGTACTTGTGACATTTAAACACCATTATAGTATATTTCCTCTTCTTAATCACTTAATTATCAGCTAATCATTCACCCACGTTCATTCTTAACCATCACGACGATAATATACAATGATCAGTGTCAGTACTTGGGAGTGACTTGATTAGTTGACGTGTTAGAGAATCTGAAAGGGATTTTCGTATTATAAATTGCTAAAATTATCATAGAAAAAAAAACTGAGAATGCAGGATAAAGGAATAAATTGGACAATAGAGATAATGAATCTGAAAATTCTTTCTAAATGGAAAGGATTATTTAAGCATGAATTATGTCCTTTGTAGCGTGTGGATCAGCAAGATACAGGTTGTGAGGGGATAATGGAATACATAGAAGGATTTGATTTGTTTATGTGAATCAATATTGATACAGAGTAAATCAATATTTCTTAATATGTTTATACTGTATAATGTCAGTACGGCATACACACATTTAGTGTTGAGGTTCACTGTAATCGTCAGTAGCTCACTGTGTGAACATTATGTGATTATTTCAAAGTGAAGAGAACGGAGAAGAATAGCTCTTATTGCCATAACACTGTGTTTTCCTTAATAAAGACGGAGCCAAGATTCTTGGATAATAGACAAAGTCAGAATAGAAAAACAAAGCAATCATGAATCCTGCATTAAATAATAGGTGAACAGCTAGTTAAATATATTGATAGCAAATTAATAATCAACAAGATATTCCAGAATTTTGATGTTTCTCATTCGCTCCTGACATTGTGCCACACTGTAAGTAATACTGATGAGAATGACAATTAATCAGTGTAAAAGTATCAGATATTTTTGGCGAATTAGTTATTGAATTGTTAATGGAAATGCATCAGTACGGCTTTTCGGTGCTAATAGTACATTAGTATCAATAGCATCGAGAGTACAGATATTTACCAACAGTAATGCGGATCACGTGCACCCTGTTTTATTTTATATTTCATTTTAATTTTTTCGTTTTTTTCATGTAATGGAGGAGAGAAAAGGAAGACTTCGCGTATAAACTTTGGCTTACGAATGCCCCGGTGTTGTGAGCATAACCAGAATCATAAACCAGACACATAAATAGATTCTAATGTCTTTAAGAACAAACAGAACAAGTTCTTGAGAAAAGTGAGACCAATTGA
>NC_061841.1:21681421-21683921 GCF_019202785.1 Penaeus chinensis
GTGGTCCCCTCTCTTCCCTCCCCCCTTCCCCCTTCTTCTTCCCTTTCCCTCTTATTTTCTTCTTCCTTCCTTCCCTCACCCCTATCCCTCCTCCTCGACTCTTCCTTTCCCTTTTTCTCAACTCCCTTTCCCACCTCCCTCCGCTCTTCTCCCTCACCTCTCTCCCTCCTCCCCCACCCTCTCATTCCTACTCTGCCTCTCTCACTCCCCCCTACCTTTCTCCTCTCTCCCTCACACCTCTCCTGTCTCCCTCTCTCATCTCCTTCCTCCCCCACCCCCTTCTTTCCCTCTCTCTCCTCCTCTGCTTCTCTCCTCCCTCATCAACCTCTCTCCCGCCTCTCCCTCTCTCTTCCCTTTACCTCTTTCCTTTCTCCCCTTTCCCTCTCCCTCCTCCATTTCTCGCCCCCTACCCCTCTCTCTCTTTCTCCACCCCTCCTCCATTCCTCTTTCCCTACTCCTCTCTCCCTCTCCCTCCTCCCCCACCCCTCTCTCGCGCCTTCCTCCTCCTTAATTCCTCCTCCATCTCCCTCCTTTCCACCTCCCTCTCCTTCCTCTTCGTGCTCTCTCCCTCCTTCCCTACTTCACTCCCACTTCCCGTACCCCTATCTCTCCTCCTCCACCCCTCCCCCCGTACCCCTCTCCTTGCCCCTCCGTCCCTCTCCCACCTCCTCCCGTACCCCTCTCCCACTTCCCCGACTCCTTCCCTTCTGTCCCCAACCTCTCCCTCCTTTCCCTCTCCCTCTCCCTCCCGCCCTCTCCCTCCTTCCCTCTCTCCCTTCTCCTCTATCTCTCTCCTTCCTCTCTATCCCTCTCCCTCCTTCCCCTACACCTCTCCCTCCTCCTCCCCCCTCTCTCTCTCGTCCTCCCCCCTCCCCAGCCCCCTCTAGTGTCACGGGCTTGGCTTCTCGTCCTGGCATATATTGGTTTGTAAATATCTCCCTCTTGAGCTCAGGGTGAAGCTGACCTGCCAATCTACCAGGTAAGGGAACCAATAATAAGCTCATTCATAGAGGTATCTTCACCCTCGTCCTCCGCCCTTTTGCCCCGGTGGCTTAAGGCCGAAATTCCCGCGCGCTCTCGTGGTCGACTGCGTAATTGCCAACTGGTATGGAAAATGACTTGCTGGAAATAATGGTTGTCGGCGCATATTTCTCTTCGCTACCGCAGTTTCTGGCTCGAAATGGTGGGGAGAGGGAGGGAGGGAGGGAGGTAGAAAACTCGACGGTGCAGCGACAGAGAAAGAAAGAGAGAGAGAAAAAAAAAACAAAAAAAAAAAAACAATAACCCTTATGACGTCTATACGGAAGTGACATCTTCAGAAACCCCTCGGCTGTCCTGGGCTTTTCCGGATTTGTCCATTTTGGGTCCGAACGAAACTTTTGCCAACAAAGGGTCAGATTTCGGCGCGAGACAAAAGGTCCTATGCACGTGCAGGTAGGCGGCGGAGGTGGCAACAGTCACCCGTCCGTCGGCAGGGATTATGACCCGTTTTAGGGGGCGGTGCTTCTAATTTCAGGCACGTGCGGCGTAAGTGATCACCAGTCAGCCAATAACTCCGTAATAAGGGGACGAGGGAGCCCCTGTGTGTCCCTGGCAGGTTTAGGGTCCCTCGGGGCGTCTGCCTTGAAGCCCGCGCCCCTCGTTGGGTCTCGGGCCGCCTTTCTATCGATCGGTCTTTCTGGGTCTAGCTCTCGTTCTCTGTTTTCGTTCTATTCCTGTTTTATTATCATTATCATTATTATTATTATTATTATTATTATTATTATTATTATTATTATTATTATTATCATTATTATTATTATTATTATTATTATTATTATCATTATTATTATTATTATCATTATTATCATTATTGTTTTGTTCTCGCGGTTCATTTCTGCCTCTCTCTCTCTCTCTCTCTCTCTCTCTTTCTCTCTCTCTCTCTCTCTCTCTCTCTCTCTCTCTCTCTCTCTCTCTCTCTCTCTCTCTCTCTCTCTCTCTCTCTCTCTCTCTCTCTCTCTCTCTCTCTCTCTCTCTCTCTCTCTCTCTCTCTCTCTCTCTCTCTCTCTCTCTCTCTCTCTCTCTCTCTCTCTCTCTCTCTCTCTTCTCTCTCTCTCTCTCTCTCTCTCTCTCTCTCTCTCTCTCTCTCTCTCTCTCTCTCTCTCTCTCTCTCTCTCTCTCTCTCTCTCTCTCTCTCTCTCTCTCTCTCTCTCTCTCTTCTCTCTCTCTCTCTCTCTCTCTCTCTCTCTCTCTCTCTCTCTCTCTCTCTCTCTCTCTCTCTCTCTCTCTCTCTCTCTCTCTCTCTCTCTCTCTCTCTCTCTCTCTCTCTCTCTCTCTCTCTCTCTCTCTCTCTCTCTCTCTCTCTCTCTCTCTCTCTCTCTCTCTCTCTCTCTCTCTCTCTCTCTCTCTCTCTCTCTCTCTCTCTCTCTCTCTCTCTCTCTCTCTCTTTCTCTCTCTCTCTCTCTCTCTCTCTCTCTCTCTCTCTCTCTCTCTCTCTCTCTCTCTCTCTCTCTCTTCTCTC
>NC_061841.1:21691421-21693921 GCF_019202785.1 Penaeus chinensis
GAAGCGGAAGGAAGAGTGGGAGGGAGACAGGAGGAAGAGTGAGCAAGCGAGGAGAGAGAGGGAGGCAGGGTGGGAGGGGAAGCAGGGAGGGGGAGAGACAGAGAGAGAGGGAGGCAGGGAGCGGGAGAGGCAGGGAGAGAGAGAGGCAGGGAGCGGTAGAGGCTGGGAGGGGGTAGAGCGACGCCGTTCGGTCCCCCAGGCAACAGGTCGCGCAGGAATCCGGTGGGATAACCCGGTGTGTCGGTTGCTCCTTGTGTACCTTCACGACCCCGCACGCAGCGCTCACCGCCCGCCCGCCGCCGTGCCCGGCCTCGCAACCGCATACCGGAGCTTTGCACGCTGCCGCTCTCGGAGGGGTGGCACCGGGACGTCTGGGGCTGGCACTTGCACTCCGGGCCTTTGTCGAGGCGGGAGTGTAGATACTCCTTTTTAAGGGATACTTTTTTTTCTTTCTTTGAGAGTTTTTTTTCTTCTTTGAAGGGATACTTTTTTCTTTCTTTAAAGGATATTTTTTTCTTTCTTTAAAGGATATTCTTTTCTTTCTTCAAAGGATATTTTTTTTATTTTTACTTTCTTCAAAGGATATTTGTTTCTTTTATGTTTCTTCAAAGGATTTTTTTTAAGGAATACTTTCTCTATTTTCTATTCTTCAATTTTTTTTTTTTTTTTTTTTTTTTTTTTTTTTGCTCAACGAAGTAAACGGATTACATTATCGCTGCTTTGCAACACTGGGAATTATATTCATTTCGGTCCTTTGGCTTAATATCTCTCGTGATATTGGGATTTCCAATGCTGGTAATTATATCCAAGCATTTATTCCGTTAAAGTGTGTATCTTTTTAATGTACGAATAATCTTAGCTTGATGATTAATAATATTAATATGAAATATAATAACAATCTTAGCATTAACGTCGATAATGATAATGATGATAAGATAAGACCAGTAAAAATATAGAGTATGATAACTTATAGGAAAAATCCTTCACAGAGAGAACCTACAGTGAACGTTCTCTCGGCTGAAGCGACGGATAAATTGATATTTTTTTTCTTCTTCTTGTTAGCCATTCCCTTGCTGTCCTGTACGTTATATATATATATATATATATATATATATATATATATATATATATATATGTATGTATATATATATATATATATATATATATATATATATGTGTGTGTGTGTGTGTGTGTGTGTGTATATATTTATATATATATATATATATATATATATATATATATATATATATATATGTATATATAAATATTTATATATGTGTATATATATATGTGTGTGTGTGTGTGTGTGTGTGTGTCTGTGTGTGTTTGTGTGTGTGTTTGTGTGCGTGTGTGTGTGTGTGTGTGTGTGTGTATGAATATATATATATATATATATATATATATATATATATATATATATATTTATATAGTACATGTCTGTTTGTCTGTGTGTGTGTTTGTTTTTATTTGTGTTTATGTGCGTCTGTGGATGTGGGGATGTGGATGTGTGTGCGTATATGTGTAACTTCTAATTTGTACACATTTTCTTTTTCTCGCAAGACCTATGGCTCCGTGGGAATGCCATGACGTCATCGAGCGGGGTGACATCACCGGAAGTGGAAGAGTACAGGACATACGCCCAGTTGAAGCCTCTTACAGCAGGTAGGCGGCCGTGGGCGGGTGGGCGGTGGGGGCTGGTCTCTGTTCCTTGTTCCTTCTACTTACATTTACTGTCAACTACTTATAATCTTCTAGTTTCTTGTTCCGTCTACTTACATCTGTATTTTCTTAATGTTTTGTATATTAATAATTTTACTTATTTTACTTACATTTACTTACATCTACTTATAATCTTCTAGTTTCTTGTTCCGTCTACTTACATTTCATCTGCATTTTCTTGTTTTTTTGTATATTAATAATTTTACTTATTTTACTTACATTTACTTACATCTACTTATAATCTTCTAGTTTCTTGTTCCGTCTACTTACATTTCATCTGCATTTTCTTAATGTTTTGTATATGAACAATTTTACCAAAAGAATACCAATAATTTGTCTTTTTTATTTAGTTTATCACATACTTATAATTTCAGCGTAAGAGTGTACCAAAGGAATACCAATAAGATACCAAAATTGAGTTTATTTTCTTCGTGTTTTGTTCCTTAAAATTCAAACGTGACAGTATGCAAAATAGGTATAAAAAATACCAATATTGAGTCTTTATTTGATTAGCATTTCATATATCTATACTTCCAGTGCTAGTATACCAAAAAATACCAAAGAAGTACCAAAGTAATACCATAACTGAGTGTAGTTTCTTGTGCTTCGTATCTTCATAATTTCATCGTGACCGCATACCAAATAGATACCAAAAGTATACCAAGTAGATACCAAAAGTATACCAAATAGATACCAAAAGTATACCAAGTAGATACCAAAAGTATACCAAATAGATACCAAAAGTATATCAAATAGATACCAAAAGTATACCAAATAGAT